>NC_080686.1:54774953-55075093 GCF_030445035.2 Dasypus novemcinctus | reverse complement strand
AACTCCCTACGCTCGCTCCTGTTATAAAGTGAAAAAGTCTTCCTTGATAAGAATATCCTCTTCATGTTCTCCCCCTCCCTATGCCGACAACTGCAAGACTTTTCTTCCTTCCCTTTCTTTTGTTCCACATATATATGAAGGGTTTGGGTACAGGGTTACTGGGAGAGGCTCTACATTAGCTACTCTGTTGATAATAAGCCTCAGTGGGAATAATGTGAAGATATAGATCTCCCTTTTCTTCTTTGCGTTTTATTTCTCTATAAGGTAGAGAAGTATAGTGACCAAACATTTCTTTAGGAATGTCATTAGTAATCTGTCCAATGTCTTCACAAATGCTGTCCCCCACACAGAAGGACTAGTCATAAAGTCCATGCTGTGACTGACTTGAACACAGTTTTCTCCAGAGCTGAGAGACCCCTTGTTTCCTTTGGAATTGCATGTTTTCTTCTCATGTTTGAACACTGCATATTGTATTGCCCCATTAGACTACAAAGTAAATAATGATAATTATGACAAAATAGAATATAAATATTGTGGTATTTGAAAGCAAGCATTATTTCCATGTTAACAAGTGGGGAAATGAATACCTGCTATTTGAAGTCTTCAGAAATAAATGAGGAGGTAGGACATTTGGCTTTTATTTATAATTGATTTAAACTCTTATTCTGAAGATTGGAGAAATTGCTAGTCCTCTGGTGACTCAGTTTCCTCTTTGTAAATCTTAAATTTAATTGCTCTGTAGATGTTTAAGTGTGTCCAGCCATTGATAAATTACTATTCTGTCTTTGGAAAAAAAAAATTTGCAATATAATAATGTAGCATTCTAAATGGCCCCAGGTTGGCTTTTTTTTTTTTAATACTGATTTATAATTTGGCTTCGAGAACTCTGTTTCTTTGTTTCCTTCATGCTCTTTACTATAAATTAGCTCATTAGAATGACCACACGTGGTCTTTACAGATATTATTTTTAGTAAGAGTGGCTTATTTCATTAACCCTTTAATTTTGATCACATCAGCAATAAGAGGAAACAGTTACATAAATGTTAATGAATGCATACTCATAGAAAAGAATTAGGGAACTGATACAATGGCATCTTGATATAAGGATTCGCTTTCATTTCTCATGCTGGGTACAAGATAAGATCATTTGTAGTGACAAAAAACATGAGGAAAGGTTTGGCCTTTCCGTTTAATTCACACAACAAAATGATGACTTGTCTATTTACATTGTAAATAGATATTGCAAATGCCTGTTAACATGACTGTAGTGGTTAAAGGAACATAACTTTTAGTCAAGCATACTCAGGTACAAATCCCACCTCTGCCTCATACTAACTTAGATAAACTATTAAAGTCTACGTGCCTCAGTTTTCTCATCTATAATAAGGCAATATTATACTTATCTCAAATGGATGTTGTATATATTAAAATTGGATGAAATAAGGTTAAGCTTGGTATTACCCCTGCATATAGTTACAGGCAGGGGAACGGTGAACCTGTACTTGGTTTTCTCACTTTGTAATACTGTGTATCCTTCTACCTCTTGGTATGACAATAGCAACTTGGGTAGAAAGGATGTAGGAGAGTGACAGGGAAGGACATCAACCTAGAAGCAAAAGGCTTCTTCTCCTTATTCATAGTTTGCCACCACTAATAATAGTTCATTTATTGGGTATTTATTATATAATGAGCACTTTACTGTTTTACTTATATTAATTCCTTCTGAACAACTCCTCTAACATTTGTACTATCACTTTACAGATGAGGAAACTGAGAGAGAACTTTCCCAGGGTCACAGAGTTAGTGAGTAGCAGAGCTAATAATTGGCCCAGGTGTGTCTAGTCTAGGGCACAACCTCGCAAACACGAGGTTACTATGTGTTGGCTTCATTATTACGTAGCGGCTTGAAGTCTGCTGTTCTGGCCACATGAGCCCCCTGGGATGTTTCCCTAATTCTCTGCAAGGAATCTGACCACCAGTTTTCAGATACAGTGCTGGAGCCATTCCAGTTTAAATGCCACGAACGTCAGAATCTATGATGATGGCACTTTTGGGGTGTTTTAAGGATAATCAAGACACCTATACTATTCAGAACTTTGTCTATTATCTACTTTTCCTTACCTCCTCCATTTTCTAGTATAGCTGAACTACACATTGCTCTCTTTCTTAAAACCTTTTATGATTTACCTCAGATCTTCCATCCACAGGAATGTCTTATTTTTCTTCTAACAGGTGGCCAGTTACAAACCCGGCTTTAGCCAAACTAAATATTAGATGATTGTTATTCTTGGAAAACAATGTTAAAGCCCAGAACTGTAATTGCCTGCCAGGTAACATGGTATAGTAAAAATAACATAACATTGCACTTGCCTTGTTAAAGCATTGCACATATTCTGGATCAGAATCCATTATTCTTGGTGCTAGCAAGTATATAGCAACCATAAAATGCTATCAATACCAATTACGGTGCAATGAAATCAGAAGGCTGAATACCAAGAGAACTTTCTAATTGGCTATTAATGATGTCATAATGGGTACAACCCAAATATATTAGACACATGAATGTGACCTTTCTCCCTTTTTTGGCTCAAATATTTTCCATTCCATCTGAGCAGCGAAACCCTCTGCTACATTCAATTTTCCCCTGGGCTTCACAACGTCTTGCCCTAAAATCAGATTCACTGGGTTTTTCATCTATAAAAGTATAAACCAAGGAGCTATCCAATTCCCAGTCAGAGTTGACTAATACAGCACAACTCTGGGTCTTAATTTATGGACAGTCTTAATAAGAAAGCTTTTTTACAAGTTTTTTTTAATTAAATAAATTTGTAGAATAAGTTGAAAGTCACCTAAAACATAAATATTATTTCAACAAATAAGTTGTTCAGGTGCAGAAAAAAGTAGAGTATGACAATTAATACAATACAAACCAGGAGTGTCATCATGATCTAAAGTAAGGCATGTGACTTGAGACTAATTCATGCTTCTGAGTTAGGGTTGTCAAATAAAGTGCAGGATGCCCAGTCAAACTTGAATTTCAGGTAAACAGAAAAAACGTTTAGTGAAAGTATGTCTCAACTATTGCATGGAACATACTTATGCTAATTTTTTTTCATTTACCTGACATTTAAATACTGGATATCCTGTATTTTTATTTATTAAACCTGGCCAAGGAACTCTGTGCTTTAGTTTATCTTCACTTGTAAAATTAGATGATAATCTCTAGCTTCCTCATCAGATTGTTAAGTTACTCAAATGGAGTCACAAAACTTTCCTAACTTCAATATATTCAGCTATCTGCCTTTCTCCTCATGCCCCACAAAAAGAAAGAGAATGAAAATCAGAGATGGAGAGAGAGAGAAACAGAAAAGGAACCAGAGACAGATGAAATAGTACGGGTCATTCCCCCCAACAGCTGCTGTGTCCCTGAGCACATGCCCGAGGGTGGAGTGAGATGGAAGGCTGTATGTGCTTGTGCCTTGGTCTCCCTGTGCTGCCTCTCATAATGTGAGCACCTGATGGTGCAGGAGTGGGACTCTAGTGTTTAAAGATACTATTTTTCATGCAGCATGGTCCCTAAAATGCAAGCCAACTGCTTCATCTGGAGCTCAACCAAAAAAGCAGTGATCTGTTCCAATGGCAGAAGTGAAAAAAAAAAAATCTTTGGACTTATTGAGAAATGGTATATTGATATCGAATGTGGCACTTCCTAAAAGATTTTTAAGGGTAATTTTAACCGTATGCAATTTTCATTTTACATATTGGTTTGAGAGCACAATCTCCATGTAAAATGTAATTTCACTGTGGCTGATGTGAAAAATATTTTGTATCCTATAAGGTGCTAGGCAGATATAAGGAACTATTATTTTTATATTCTTATTTTACGTCCTGTTATTTTTCATTATCATCATCATTATACCAAATAAAATGATACTCAAATTTTTGAGCATTTGCTACAGACCTTTAAGTAAATGAGAAACAATTTGAAGATACAAATAGATTCAAAGATAGCTATGGTTTTGCTACTTAATATCTTGGAAGAATAAGAAGAGCAAATGCATCAAGTATAAAGTCACAGGGGAAAAGGCTTAGAAGCAATGAGATAGCTCACTGTAAGTAGAGGTATAATTACTATACAATGACAGCTCTCCTTTATAATGAAATAATGGGCAGTTAGGGTTAGTCAAAATGTTAGAGGAAAAGTAAATTTCATAAGAAGAAATGTCATGGAACTTCTGTCTAGTATATTGTGGAACAATCTTCCATGAGATGTGGTGGGAACCAAATGGAGTTAATCATTTAAAAATAGACTGTGTCAAACACTTAAGGATATGCTATAGAGAATTGACCTGCACTAGTAGAAGAAAGGTCAATAACTCTAAATGACCTTGCTTCACCTAATTTCAATGAGAGTTAACTACATCACTATTTGCGCAGGACCTTTCATAAGCATTTACTTAAAAAAAAAAAGCACTCTGATACTAAATATCTTTTTTTTAATCTATACTTTCTACTATGATGATTGATGTTTTAATTTTCAGTGTCATCTGGCAGTTGCATTGGTCAAATTTTCAGGGAAATATCACCATACAGTGTGGTATGGCACCAAATCTAACTCCTTTTACTTGTGGGTTTTGAAATAAAACAGTTGGATGCTGTTTTGCAAAATAAGACATTGATATTTTTTGTGATTATTTTTAGTTGGAGGAGTGACATGCTGGGCAACATGAGCCTAAAGAGATAATGGGACCCCAGATAGGGAACTTGGAAAGAACTACTACTGGAGCAGTGGGTGGAGTAAGGAGGCTATAGGAGGCATTGTCCAAGTGGAGGGTAGAGAACTAGGAATCTGAAAATGTCGTTTCCTCTTCCACCAGCTCTTCAGTATGGGGCATGTTGGATTGAATTTGCTGAGAGGTCTTCTCAGGTAGAGATATCTGGCAGCCATTTGGAATACAGGTCTGGTATTCTGGGAAATGTTCATGACTGTAGAAGCAGATTTGAAGCTGGAGGAGAACAGGAAGTTGCCTTGGGAGAGATGGGGTGTGAGAGGCAAAGAAAGCTGAGAGTAGGAGGCATTTAAAGTGTGGACAGAAAAAGGATAGAGAGGAAGTAGGCAGGAAATTGGCAAGATCCAGGATAGTCTGAGGAAATCCAACATACTTGACAGAGGTAAATATCACTGGTTGTGAAAAGTTAACTTTGTATTTTAAACAATACAATGGTCCCTTCCCGTCCTTCTACCTAAAGACATAGACACATTCACATACACACACATAGCACAACACCTTGACTAAAGGCATTCTCTTCTTCATTCTACTTAGGAAATAAATACTTCCAAGAACTGTATAGAAGGGCTCTTAGGAGCAGAGAACCAAAAAGGATTTCAAGAAACCATTTGGTCCATCTCCTTGCCAGTAGGGACAATTCCTAAAACATCCAAGGAAGAAAATCGTCGATTCTATTTTTAAAATATCTCCACAGATGGCAATTCCATAGGCTTCTCTGCTAATTTGCTCCAGTGTTTAATCAGCCTGACACATAAAGTTCTCCTTTACATCTAACTCAATATTATCTTGCAATCATATAGAATCTGTATGCTCTGCAGAAGTACAGAAATATAGAACATTCTAATAATCCAGAATGCCCCAAACCAAGTGTTCTCAATCTTAAGTGCTGGAACAAACCATGTGGTATTTTTTTTTTTTATCTGTTGTTAATAACATATAATTTAGTCCCAAAGAAAAGTGAAAGCATCTACTCCTAACTCTACTACTAGTAGACACTGACTAAATGAATACTCAAATGTCCTTTTCTGAGCAGAAATAATATAGGGAGAAAACCTTTGTAGATCAACTGAACCAAAACTTTTTCCTATGGAAATGATCCAATCTGTGAATTTGAATGTGTCTTTTTTGGAAACTCCATAAGACTTTCATCTATGGTATGTATGATCAAGTGCAAAATGTTCAAGTGCTTACCAGTTGTTTATGAATATTATTTTTCAATTATTCTCCTTCCTAAATATCATCATTTGACAAATTATTTATTCTTCAAGCCAAAAATCCACAAAAGGGTCACTTTAAACTTTATAAAATGACATCCTCAGCAAGGAAAGAGACCTAGTTAAACAGCTGAAAATGAGCAATAAGACAAAAATTTTATTTTAAATTTTATTTTTAACCTTGGTTTTGAGTAAAACTGCTCAAGTGGGCCCAGTATAGTGTGATACACCATTAATGACAATGATATTGCTAACAACAACAACAACAAAAAATCCTCAGAAGTATGTAGATGCAATTAAGGTAAAAATTTGAGTTTAAAACGCATTCCCTGTTCTTTCTCTTGCTCCAGTAAACATCTTCAACAGCTTCCTGGAGTTGCACCTGATTGGCCCCAAGCTCACAGATAGTCACACCAAAGCTTAGAGGCACATTGATCAAGGAAGAGTGCTTGCCTGCCTGCCATGGAAGGAAACAAACAACAGTTAAATGAGAGAAAGCAAAATGTTAGGTTTATGAAGACTAATCCATTTTTTTTTTAAAGAGCAATGAAGAGTGCAACATTGTGACTAGAATTAGCATTAAATTATATATCTGAAGGTGACTAAAAGAGTAAATTTTAGATTGCATACATGGTACTGGAATAAAAATAAAAAACAGAAGAGTACTACTTCAAAGTATATTGAGAAATATTTTCCAGTTCTGGCAAAAATACTCCAAGACACACCTGTTTTTTCAATTTCATGAAACAGGGAGATGTTCCGTGATCTTTCTCTGATTCATAAAGCTCACCTCCAAATAAAGAATGTGCTCTTGTGTCTTGATTGGAATTTTCTTCCCAATCTCATTTTTCCCTTCATTTGACTAATACCCAAGAACCACCTTAAATGACATCTCCTCAGAGGAAGCCATTCCAGACCTTCTTAACAGAGCTAGATGCTCCTGCACTCCATTCTCCAGCTACTCCCTGGACTCAACCCCTCCTGAGATGAACTACATTATGTTTTAATTGTTCTAAGTCTTACTTGTCTCTCCCTCTGGGTGTAAAAGCAGGGGAGGCCCTTTACCTTATTCAGACCTGTGTCTCTAGCGGCTAGCACGTTGTGTTGATAAAGGTACATGAAATATGTGATGATCAAATCAATGAATATAAAGCAGCCAACAGCTTTCCTGCCTATTTGTTGATAGACAAAATCTGTTGATCAGTAGGGCCCCCTGATCTGTCAATTAGGTCAGCATCTCTTCTTATACTGTATATACATATTCCCACTTTTGTTTTACTAATCCTATTTATAATACCTTGATCAAAACTTTCTTGCCCACTCAAGGTCTCATGAAGAAAACGGAAAATATTTTAAATCTTCCAAAGAGAAAGAATTGTACACAAGGATTTGGTTAAACAGATTATGAAAGAACTGAGAAATTAGACAGAGGATAGAGGGTAACCTGGAGCAAGAAACCACTACCACCCCTGAGGCACAAATCATGAGCAACACTCACCCCAAGGGCTGAAGGAACAGCAGGAGGAGGTGGTGGTACGAGGCCCCCGAAGCAGGGGTTAGAGCCAGGACTAGCAGGAGCTGGTGTCCAGAGGAAAGGCAGCCATCATCTGAGGCAGGGTGAAAGAGAAAGAAGCAGAGATCCTCCCACCTGGCCCTCCAAATTTAGCTAATGCCTACTCTTGGAAGAGCTAGTTGAATGTAGCCCAGGGATTTTCCTCAGAGGAGCAGGGGAAGGGGAGGGCATGGCTCTGAGCACAAACAGTAGAGGAAGAGCACATGCCACCGGACTGTAAGCAGCATGAGGGCCAAAACCATATCTGGTTTACAGCTTTATCTCCAGCCCCTGACACCACTGAATGACATGTATCATGCAAAAATCCATTTAGCAAGAGATACTGAATCAACCGTAGCTGAATGACTATTTCTCATCTACCAAATTTTCTGACATAATTAATGTTCTGCATATCTGTAAATTCCCACTACAGGGTAAGACTCAAGGGGCAGAGATTTTATTACCTGCCTTGTTCACTGACTTAGCCTTAGCACTTAGCACGTGCCTGATCAGAAGCAGGTATACTCTGTAAATATTTTTCAAGCCGATGAACAGAGGTTTGGTATAGTGGAAAAGCCCACCTTATCATTTTCTACTTGCTTAGCATGTTATGAGTCAGGTCATGGGGCAGGTGCCTCTTAAGATTGTCATCCAGGATGGTCATTAAGACTTTACTCTCTCTACCATGATCTTAACAAACTGGGATGGCTGCCTGCAGCCTAAGCAATGGTGTAACATCCAAAGCCTCACAAAGTCTCTTAACAAATTTACATAAGAAATGAAACACATGGTTACCGCTGCTTACATGAAAAATCATATCTGAGGGGTGAGGTTCCAATTTGAGATATAAATGTTTATCTTAGTAGACCAGAAACTTGAAACTTAGTAGGAGTTAGAAGGACTATCAGTCAGATAGGTGATTCTGCAGCTGAAAAAAATATATAATGATATGAAAGAAGGCATGTCCTATATATAACCTAGACCAACCGATCTGTATTTAAACCTAACACAATACATATCAGAAGTTTTGTGCAGTTTGGGGAGAAAAAATCTTATTTGAGAGTTAGGAAACCTAGAGAAGAGAGATCAGGCTGAAGCCATTGTGGCTGAAATGTTTAGGGGCAAAATGCTGTTTAGCTGATATTTAGAAGCCTGAGAAGGGATATGGAAAAACTGCCCTTGAGAAAAATATTAGAGTGTAAAGAGCTGATGAGCCCTATGATCGCCTTTATACTTTCTGTGCCTCAGTCTTCTCATCTGAAAAATGGGGATCGTAGTAGAATCTGCTTAAGGAGTTTATGAGGACTGCTTGAAGAAGATGCATGTAAGAAGCTTAGCGCCGTGTCTGCTCATGAGAAGCATTCAGGCAGGGGAAGGGGCGTGCTATTGCATCTCCACAGTGAAGCTTGTATGGACAGGCATGAATGCTTCATGGAAGTGTAAGCTTGGATGCCAGAATTTTCTGAAGGGCAGGTGTACAGAAAAGATACCCTTAAAGAGTATGTGAAATGTCTTTGAAAGGTGGGATCATTCCAGCATATTCTGACTTGAGAGCAAGAGAGTAGACTCATTTTCCCCACCCCTCTGCCCGACAAATGACCTTTTGAGTTCTCTTTCAGACTTTATGTCCATAAAATGTATAATTTCCCTCTCTGGCAGTTCGTAGAAGAGTGCTGTTCCCAACCCTTCGAGTCTGCTCTGGATGGAAAATGCCCTGGGTTCTTAAAGACTTAACACCCGGCCTTGCGAACATGAGCGAGATTATTCTCCCCGAGCAGCTCTTTTCACATGTGATAAGCTTGGCAAGCTGCCCTGCTAAGTGTCAAGCCCTGAATGTTTTTGTTTTTGCGCTGGTGGTCCTGAGGAGTTACTGGAATACTTCTGGGGATCTGTTTTGTATCAAACTGTTGGCCGATAGTGACATTGAGAAGAAGCAGGTAGAGACGGAGAGAGGGGCTCTGGACTGTATCGCCTTTAATTCTGATAGCAGACTCCCGTCTGCCCTGGCCGCCTTCCTCTAGGCTTTCTTTGGCTCCTTCACTTGGTGCTTCTCAGTATTAAAGGGCCATCTTTTGCGGGTGTGTTTTCCGCTCTTTGGCTTCCCAGAGAAGCTTGTCAAAACTCCTTATCTGTTAATGAATGAAAGAATTTCTCCGTGCGGGTGGGCCCTGGTTAATGCAGCCCTGGCCGGCACGGTGGGTCACTGAGTTAAGGGAGCACCAAAAGGCAAAAGTGCACTGAAAACTGGAGAATTGCTCTTGTGCCAGGGAGTGCCATCAGCAGGCATTTTCCTTCAGGCAGAGGGAGGGACAAGAAAAAGAGGTGAGGCAAACAGAAGCAATCTTGGGTTAATTTACTCCCACAGGGAGAGATGCACATTGTACCAGTTAACGTTGTCTTTGGCATTCGCGGTGCTCATTCCGCTTTGAGCTCTGAAAGCACGCGTTTAGGAGCCTGACTGAGAGCTCTGCTTCTTTGTCGTATAGGCCTTTTTGATTACTTAACAGAAATTTGTTTTTCTTAATTTTCTCCAACCTCATCTATCTAAAACCCTTTCCAATTGCACAATGCAAAGGAGACTAGACTGTTATAAATGTCAGCACAAATAGTCTGTGACGCTTAGTTTCGTTTTTTATCTCCCACTCTATCTCCCACAGCGGCCTACAAAGAGCAATGACATTTGATATATAATGACTGGTTTAACCAAGGAATGAATATATATATATATATATATGTACATAGTGAATGTTTTAATCAAGGGGTCAATGAATGAATGGATCCTCCTTCTGCAAGGAAGTTCCAGAGTATATGGCACCACTGTCCATACAAATCCACAAAAACCAACTGCTAAGGAAAGAAGGAAAAACATTTTTATTTCACAATGTGAGGTGGGGATTGGGAAGAGGAGGTGTAAAGGCCAGGGTAGGTATTCACCCAGTGATTTTCCTGAGATGCTCAAAATGTCTGTTACATTCTCAAGATTGATTCACTAAGTTTCACATGCATGTTAAGGATGTACAAAGAATACACGCTTCTAAATATACCACAGTCTGGGTGAAAGTTGCTGGGGATGTACCATGAAGAGTACAGATTTGAAGTTAGAAGCCTGCAGTTTAAATTCCAGCTTCACTTCTCACTCTATGTGACATGTTCAAATCACTTAATCAGTCCATGCCTCCATATCCTCATCAGGAAAATGGATACAGGGATAATAGCTATGTCCCTTCATTGTAGAGAGACTATATAAATTTATATATATTTTTAACTTAAAGGTGATTTCAGTCCAATCACCCATTTTCCAGAGAATTTGTAACAAGCACACCACGGAAATCAAAGGAAAAAACATTGTATTCATTTACTTGAATAATGAAAAAGGCCATTCAAAAGCTCAAACTTAGAAGATATAAATGCTTACCAAATTTCTTTTCAGGAAATAGGAAGTTCTTTTCAAGAGTTCTGCTTCTTCAGAAGGAATTGCTCTTCTAAAGTTGATTATTTTTACTCCCTTTATATGTTGTATACCAAACAGAATGGAGAGAATGTCACTGTATTACTTGTGTCACCTGCATGGCATAAGGCTTAATAGCCTCCTCATGCATTTAAGGATTTAGTAAATGAGAAGTAGCCCTTCATTCACAATATAACAGGATCTTAGTTAAAAATAAAGTACAACTATTTCTGCTTGTGTGTTCACAAATTATGCTCCTGGTGATTTTTATTTTGAGGGTGACAAAAACACTAAGGATTCTGGGCTGATGCTCATTTCCACATTCCACAGTTTTTAATCTGACACTGCACCTGTAAGCAGATCTTGCAGGTGCCTGTTACTCCATCTCGTAGATCCCTAAACACTCAAACTGGTGAAATAATCTAACCAAAGGAAAAAAAAGTATCTCTTTTCTGATGACTGAATTCTAAATTTCTTTTGGTTCTTTCTGTCAACTCCCTCCCTGAAGTCTGGCATGGGCCTATTCCTTTTGATTACCATCTTCTGGGGTGTCATAAAGACATTTCTACTTCATCTTACCAGTGACTATCTTATTTCTGTTCTCCTTTTAGCAGTTTCTCATACTTTTGCTGCTTTCTGTTCTCCCAACTGAGCCTACTTCATATTCTGCTAAGACAAATACATCTATGATGCTAGAACTGGCCAGCTTTTGCTTTTCACAATCCAGTTGTAAGTTTAATATGCCCATAGCTAAAACATTACATGTGACAAAAATAGTCCCTAATCAATTGAGGAGTATCAAAGAAGGCAAAACTTCTTAGATTCAGAGTCATACACTGTTTATGTTGGAACAGACCTCTTTAGATCTCTTCCAAATGCTTCATTTTGCAGACAAGGAAGCTGAGCTCTAAAGAGAGGAAGGGTCTGGTGTAGGTTGTAGATAAGAGTTATTTATGCCCTTTAAATGTAAATTTGGGACTTTAAAACATGAATTTGAGAAAAAACAGAAGAGTTTTTGACAGTGAAATGAGCAAGAAGGGAAAGAGAAAATTTGGAACCCATATGGCTGGGATTGGTATGTGGAAGGAAGTGGGAAACCTTTGTGTGTGGCGGGAGAGAGGCATAGGAGAGAGGAGGGAAATGGTGTGCAGAAAAGAAATTGACCAGAGAAGAGCTAAGACAGTAAGAATGAAAAGCTGAACATCTTTATAGGTTAACCAGGGCAGGAACTGAAATGACCAACTTCAGGAATTTTGTAGGCTGAACGCCTTGAAAAGCCAATATGAAAATATATTTCTAAAAGTAAGGAAAAGAAAGATCAAGAGAAAATCTTGGGGTGTTAAGGGTGGCTTAAGAGAAATATTTGTGTGAAATCTTGAAAGTGGTTGCTCTTTCCTTAAGTGAATTAGAGGAATTAGAGACACAGTTTAATTTAGCAGAAATAGTATGGAACAAGCTGAAACCAGACTCCTTTAAACAAAGCAGAGCTAATAGGTGTAATTTGCTGACCTGAAAGCAATGCGTAATCCAAGCTTCCATCATGAGGTAAGGTGGGTCTTGCAGCCTAAATGACAGGCAGAGGATGAGATTCCAGACTACCCTACTCTCTCGTGTAGAGCATGTAGCTGACTCTTTTGGGTTGTTGGAGTTGATGATCACATCTATTCACTGTGAGTTTAATCAATGGCAACATTGACAGCACTAAAGAAAGTGCTGCTAATCATTTGAATGTATGCTATATGTGAAAACAACTCCAACAATAGGTGGTTTAAATCTACTTCCAAATTATGCTAGAAACTAGTGCATGGCAGCTACAAGCTCACATTGACAATGCTCATGCCTGGCCTGCTTCATAGGATGGGTATGCATTCATGGAAAAAACAAGTATTGAAATCTGTTATGCCTCTTACTGCCTATGGGGTTCATAAGATCATGTAAAGCCTTTACCTCCCTCAAGAATAAGGTATGTGATGAAACACAGAATTGAAAGCATGTTTATCATCATAATGATGTTCAACAATTATTTATGGAGTTCTTACATGTTTGTGGTGCACTACCAGGGATCCAAAAATAAATATGTAAAATTGTATAAGTTTACAGTCTCTGGTCTGCTTTGTAGATTTAGCCATATTCTAAGAAAACAAGTAGTTTTCTTAGAATGCAGACATTGTCTTCTGTTTCATCATGGCAGCTTTGGAGATTTGGGGATGAGACAGAATTGCAGTGTAGGTGACGTTGCTAATTTAGTTCTTAGACATAAAGCATTTTTTTTAATCGGTAATTAAAAAGACCCAGCAAGTTAGATAATATCACTACACATTATGGGCAAAGGAGTGGTTTTTAAAAAGAAGAATTCCATTCATAAAGCTATATAATAATCTCTTCACAACAAAGTCAGCAAAATAGGGAAAAGATAGGCCAGAGATATGAAGATGAATTATTCAGACTTACCAAGTGTCACTCAAGCTGCTCTGTTTTGAAGAGTCACTCATTAAGACTTCATTTAGTTAATCTTACTAAATATCTACAAGGTGTTTGACAGTGCAAAATAATAGGACATTGTGTCTCACTTAAAAAAAAACCTAAAAATCTGGCAGTAAAAATTCTCTCCATAGAAATATCTATTTATGGGGCAGTACATGTTGCAATGAAGGTTGCAATGAACGTGGAGAAGGGGGGCAAAAGGTGAGAGTCACTTCATAAAGGAGGTAACATTTGAACTAGGGCTTGATGGAAGAATAGAATATTTGCAGGTTAACCGAGTGGAGAGAGGACTTTCCAGACAGGCATAACAGCTTTAACCAAGTCTTAGAGGTGCAGCACTATATTTACAACCCACATAAATATGAAAGCTTAATCCAGGAGAGATGGGATTAAAACTCAGAGGGAATAATAGGGACTATTCAATAAATGCTGACAGGACATTCAAGATATCTTTGGGGGGGGGGGGGCGAGTGGATAAAAGTAAACCTCTACTTTATGTCTACACAAAAATTTAATTCCAGATGCATAGAAAACATGGAAAAACATAAAGAAAATGCAGAAAGTCATATTCCTAAACTTGAGCTAAGGTAAATAAGAAAAGTACACACTATTGAAGAAAGTGTCTATATGTCTGACTGTATTCAAATTTAAACTAGTATTAAATAAAAGTCAGCATAAATAAGGCAAAGAGACAATCCGGAAACTGGGAGAGGGCTTTTGCAAAGCATGTAACAAATTGGTACATAGAATTTTTAAAGAATGCTTACAAATTTTATAAAAAACAGACAAAAACATAATAGAAACATAGGCAAAGGATATAAATAGGTAATTCACAGAAAAAGGGAAAAGATTGGTCTATGAGCAAATAAAAGGCTGCCTAATCTCCCTTAGAATCTAGAAAAACCACAATCAGATATTTCAGACTATCACTTTGACAAAACAAAAAGCGTTTTATAATACCAGATGTGAGCAAGAACATAAAATAGTAGAACTCTCATACACACTGGTGGAATTGGAAATGCAACAATTTTGGAGAACAATTTGACAATATCTAACAAAGTTGAAGAACAGTTGAAGAAGAGTTGACTCATTAATTTCATCCCTAAGGGTGTAATAGAGACCTCCAGTATACGTTCCCAAAGGTATGTTAAAGAATGAAGACTGTGCTGCAATGAGCAGATGCCACAAGCCAGCAGATGCTGCAGCCCACAAAGAGTGGATGTGGTTTAGGCCATTGGGCAGTCGCCTCCCTTGTGGGAGGTCCCAGGTTCGGTTTCTGATGAGCAAACAGTGAGTCTGGAGAAGGTGAGCAAACAATAAGCAGACAGACAGTACTGTGAACATTATAGCAGTATAAATGTGTGTGCTGATTCATTGTAAACAAATGACATCGGGGTCTGCTGGATATGGTTTGAACAGTAATAATGATACAGGAATAAACCCACAAAGAAAAGAGAACCATCTGGGGGAGAGGGGATAAATAAAAAAGTTTAAAAGAAAGAAGATTGTATCATTGTTTATATAAGTGAAAAATGAAAGCAAATAGCAACAAACATAAATGCCTATCAATAAAGAAAGCATAAGCATGTAAAATGAATAAACTAGACCTAAGAGTATCAACTTGAATAAATCTTAAACTATAATAGTGAATAAAAATTAGAGTGTAGATAAATGCAAAGCAGTATTAGTTTTCTACAAGAAGTTAAAGAATAAAAACATGCAAGCCTGGAAATAATAAATGCCAAATTCATGATTACGGTATTTCTATCTGTGATGATTTCATTTAAAAAAACCCAACAACTTATACATATATTAGTAGTTCTCTACAATTTTCTGTGCTCTATATACTATATAATATGGAATCAGAATTCTTGATTATTCATATTATGCTCAGGAATCATCCAAATAGAATGTTTATTAAAAGCTGTGATAGTTGCAACATTATCTGTAAAGAGGCCTTGAATCAAAAAAACTCATGAAAGGATAAACTGATCAGAAGACGGTTTATTCTTGGAACAATGAGTGTGTCCCCCACTTCCTGATTTATTTCTCTTACTATTCTGATATCTTGCTCCTATGCATGTGTCTGACTATTAGCAGTTAGGAATAAGTTAATGTTTATTGTTATTTATGATCATGAAACTCAGTAATCAACAGCTGCTTCACAGACTGGAAAGTTTCCCTAAGTTGAGCAAAGCATGGAAGAAATGGAGTAAGACAAAACCTCTGGCTTGTTTCTTTGGAGAGGCCCATCTGCTGTTCGAGCAGACTCAGAAGGGACAGCTCGTCTCTGCTCCACTGGGCATCAGCAAGAGCATCTCAAAGGCTGAGAGCCATCTCAAGGCTCACTCACTCATTTTCTGGTGATAGATGCTGGCTATTGGCTGAGATCTTAGCTGGAGCTGACAGTTGAAAAAACTACATGTGGCCTGGGCTTCCTCACAACATGGTGGCTGTATGAGTTTCCTACCACTGTTGTAACAAATTAACAAAAAATGAATGACTTAAAACAACACAGATTTATTATTTTACAGTTCATTAAGCCAGATGTCTTCCTCTGTCTGCAAAACCAGCAACATTGCTTCTCTCTTTGCTTTTCTTGCATAATCACATCACTGACTCACTTCTGCCTCTCTTTCCATGACCACCTTTTTATAGGCACATCTCCCTCTTACTCTGAACTCTTCTGCTTCCTCTTTGACTTTGAAGGGCTTACTCAGACAATCCCAGATAAGCTCCCCATCTTGAGGTCCTTAATTTAATCATACCTGCGAAGTCTCTTTTGCCATGCAAGGTAATATATTCGTGGTTAGGATGTAGACTTCTCTGGGGGCCCATTATTTTGCCTAGCAATGGCACAGATGCAGAGAGAAAGCCATCTTACCCTTCTCCCCTCACCTCGAAAGCACGCAGCATCACTTCCACCACTCTCCTATTTGTCAAGGCAGCTATAATGCCCACACTCCTTCGAGAAGAGGAAAAACGGATTCTACCTCTTGGTGAGGGAACAGCAAGGTTCCAGAAGAGTATGTAGGAATATAAATATTGCTCTGGCCATTTTTGGAAAATAAAATCTGCCACAAATAGTGTAACGGAGGAAAACACTGGTTCTGATGTCCAAATGCTTGTAGTAAAATCATGTTCTTCTACTTCTTAAGAAAATCGACCTTTCCAATCTCAAGTTTTTCATCTGGGGATTACATTAAAATACCAAAGGATAGTTGTAGGGATTAAATAGGATAATCTATGTAAGATGCTTAGCACAATGCCTGGTTCATAGTAAGATCTCAATAAATGTTGCTACTGTCTAGCTCTGTGAATTTAGGCAACGTAATCACTCTGAAGCTCAGTTTCTTCATATGTATAATAGTGATAAGAGTACTTACTTCGAAAGATTGTTATCAGAATTAAAGGAGTTTAAGTATGGTTGGTAGATAGTAAGCATTCAATAAAATACATATATATAATTCTAATTATATGCATATACAGTTAGAATTATATATACATAAGTGCATATATAATTACAATAATTAAATATAATGGATTATTCCCAACCCCTCCCCAAAGAAACAACATCACACTACAGGAATAAAAGGAATTAAAATTATGAGACCATATGTGCATAATTATAAGGAACCTCAAAAATTATTTGTTAAATTTATGACTTTAATTGGGTGTTTCCAATATGTATCACAATAAAAATTATCAGCAAAAACAGTACTGTGAACATTATAGCAGTATAAATGTGTGTGCTGATTCATTGTAAACAAATGACATCGGGGTCTGCTGGATATGGTTTGAACAGTAATAATGATATAGGAATAAACCCACAAAGAAAAGAGGAAAAATAGTCACTGTGAGGCTTTGATGATCATTAATCCAATCCAAGCTGTACAGGACTCAGAGAGCCATATCTGTCTAAGCTCACTGAACCTAGCCAAGACTGCTTGGAGCAATGCCTTAATTACATTCTGATTAGAATGGCACTGCTTAGAAACAGACTCCAAATAAAGTCATTTTTGTTCTTCAAGAAGCTCTTCTAGTACAGCTATGTATGATGTGTATCAGTACATGAAATGAAAGATGTACTGTTTTTAAAATTTCTAAAATTGGGTTTTGCCTTACTAAGGTAGAAAGCTCTGTTTCAAAAATAAGATGTGTAAGTTGGATGAGAGCCGCAGTTGGTGGATGCTTCCAATCCCATGATCCTCAAAGACCCTCCAGCATCAGTACACGGTAATGTCACAGCAAATCCACGTCCCATCGGGGTCAGCTTCATCGATGTATGAAAGAACAGCTGCCCAAGGCCCCAGGCTCAGAAGGTCCCAGACTTGGGGTTCCATGGTCCGTGGTGGCGGCCTTGAAATTACTAATAATTTTATCTTTGAATTTGTGTTTTGTACATAGAGTCTGCTGCGACAATGAAGAATGAGCCAGGGGTTTAGAACCTCAGGTAATATGTGTCTCCCCACCTCCCTAGGGTCCCTGTCCTCTAACAGCTTGTGCCCTGTCCCACTTCTCCTTTCCTGCCTGGTCCTTCGACCCCTGACACCCTCCCTTTGGGGCAGGGAGCAGTGAAAGGGACTAGACTATCAGCAGGGGCAGGCCAACATTCCTTAGTAGCTTCCACCTTGGGATTGGGCATGGCATGGCATGAGGAGGTTTGGGGTTGGAAGAGCCTGCACCCCATGGTGTCTCTGGGCAGGGCAGGGCATGGTGGTGGCTGTCCGTGCCATGGGATAGCTGCACCACAGAGCATTTGATGGGTGACTCGTTGGGGGCAGCTTCTTACCCACTCCTGGTCATCCTGGCATGGAGGATGCAATCCTTTGAGGGGTCATCAGTCATCTTGGCTCAGGTGGCAGGCCATGGAAAGGGACTTTGGCTTCCCTACCCCCAGGCAAGGAACAAGTTGGTCTGGTGAACTGGGACCGAGCCCCAGGCTCCTGTGAGGGTCTCCACTCACCGCATGTGTATTTGTGTGTCTGAGGAAATGCGATAGTAAAAAGCAAATGTAAAACACCAAAAATCAAGAGTGAGACAGAGAAAGAAAGGAAAGATTTTATATTTTAGTAGCCATATTGGTACTTCTTCCTGTATTTTGAATAAGGGACACCATATTTTCATTTTACACTTACAGTGGGTCCTGCCAGTGATATAACCAGCTCCTCTTCCAGTAGATTTTTGTGCTGTTGATTTTTTCTTAATTTCTTCCAACTCTAAGCAGTGGTGGTAGTGAAGATTACAGTTCAAGCGACTTGCTATCTCATCGAGAAGGCTATGTCACTGGTCTGAATGGTAACATTCCTTTGGTAAAGCAAATATGGCCTTCACTACTGATTTAAACCAGCATACTCAAAAGCCTTTAAAATGGCTGGTCTAGAGCAGTTTCCAAATAGATTTGTATTCTGATTCATTTCTATGGTTAACTTTTGGTTCTTCCTTAACTGAAAGCAACTGTAATTGGTTAAAACTGCATGATGATTTTATGGATTTTTATGAGTGGTGCTTACTCTTGTTTGTTTCTTTTTAATAGCTTCTGTATATCTTGTTACAGTAGTCATAATATTAGAGTCCATCTCATGTGTAAGTGGAGTTTGAAGGCCTCCATAAAGTAGCCCAGCACCTGCTCTCAAGTATTGTAATATTCCTCCATTAAGAGCATGATTCTTTGTTATGAAGTATTGTCCCTGGTTAATATGAATGACTCCTTTAGGCCTGGAAGGACAGAATGTCATATAACTTGACTTTTGGCAGTATTTCAAATCACAGCCTAAGACCCAGCTGGATAATAGTTTAATACTCTCCAAAGGAATTTTGTCCCAGTTTTACTTCTTTTCTCTTCGATATTGGTTCCCCACAAAGCAATAAATATCATGGGATATGAAATAATATTCCTTCCATTCATATTTGAGGTTCTTAAAAACTCTTAGAAAGGTTTGCTTGTTAAACTTCATAGATATTTTTTCTTCTTCATTTCCTCATTGTATTAGCCATATGGTTCAGAGAATGAGCTAAAAAGAGTCACACAAGGTGCTGGCAACCTTCTTATTAAACAGTAAATTTATTTTGATAACCAATGGGTAGTAGCAGTAGAGATGTTAAGAAGTAGATGGAAAGGGAGAGATAAAGCTGGCATGATTTGCTAGTGGATTAAGCCTGGGGTTTTAGAGAATGAATGAACATTAGGAAGAGTCCTATATATTAGGCTTGAGCAGTCAAATTGACAAAGATGCCATTCCCTCAGATGGTAAAACCTGGTAGAGGAAATGGTTTGCTATAAGGGTAAACAAGGATTCTATTTTGACATTGATGAGCTTGAGATGTCTATTAACATCTAAATGAAGAAGTCCAAGATGCATTTAGATACAAAAATCTGGATCTAAGTGGAAAAGCCAGGGTTGGTACTTAAATATGGGAGCCAATAACCTGCAGGCTGTACTGAAAACTCCTAGAGGGAAGAGGATGTGACTCAAGTGATTGGCTTCCCTCTGCCATATGGGAGGACCCAGGTTCAATCCCTGGGGCCTGGTAGTAAAGGCGTACCCATGCAGCGAGCCAGTGCCCACATGGAGAGCCAGGCCTGCACAGTGAGTCACATAGCAAGATGATGGTGCAACAAAAAGAGAGACGAAAGAGAGTCAAAGCAAGATGTAACAGAACCAGGAACTGAGGTGGTGCAAGTGACTACATCGGAGGTCCCCAAGATCAAATCCCAGTGAATCCTAGAGGAGAAAACCAAGAAGAGAAGACAAAAAGAGAAATAGATATAGAGGATGACACAGTGAATGCACACAGACAGCAAAAACAGCAGGGTGGGGGGGAGGTGGGAAGAAAAAATAAATAAATTTCTAAAAAATACCCAAAACCTTAGAGCTGCTGAGATCACCTGTGGCCAGATTGTTCTAGAAAACAGAGGAATTGAGCCCACACCCTGAGGCATCCCAAGATCTGGGAAGATGCCCAGCAAAGATGACTGCAAAGAAGTCCCAAATGAGTTGGAATAAAATAGAGCCTGGAGTCACCTAAGTCATGAGAAAAGTGTTTCAAAGAGGGCATGGTCGAATGCGTCAAATCTGAAGAGAAGCCAAGATAGCAGAGGGAAGAAAAAAAACCAGACGACAAGCCTTTTGGAATTCAGTGCTGATCCAAATTAGGTATTTTAGTGGAATAGTAGAAAAGAAAAGAAACCCAATTGGAAGAGAGAACATGAACAACACTTTGAAGTCGTTTTGCTGTGAAGGAAACAAAAAAGTTGCATGGTAACTGGAGCTGAGCTCAAATTGCTTTACGTAGCTTACATAGTATGCTTACAAAGTCTTGTTCAAAATGAAAGTCTTTATTTTTTTAAGTGGTTTTGTATGGCCAGTGTACTTCTCATTGTCCTTTTGATCTCAGTCTCAATTGAGTAAACCTTTTCAATTTCAACCTGCTCAACCCCTAGATTACCCTCCATTTTAGCAAATGCGCCAATATTTAATCATTTGTTAAGGCCACAAGTCTTAAAGCCATCCTTGATTGTTGTTTGTCTTTTAAATGTCACAGTCAATCCATATTTTAAAAATTCCATTGGCCCTACCTTCAAAATATATCCTGAATCTGACTACTTCTCTTCTCCTTTACTGCTTCTTCCTTTAGTTTTAGCTACTACCATCATCGTCCACCTGCTTACTAGGGGAGACCCTCCTAACTAGTCTCCCTTATACCAATTAAGCTCCTCTATAGTAAGTTCTCCTACATGAACCCAATAATCCATCTCAAATATGAACTAACTCCTAACTAGTCTCCCTTATACCAATTAAGCTCCTCTATAGTAAGTTCTCCTACATGAACTCAATAATCCATCTAAAATATGAACTAAGTCTTGCCTTATTTCTGCTTTCAACATTCAAATGACTTTCCTTCTCACAGAATAAAATCCAAAGTTCTTATTATGACCACAGGCCATGGGATCTACCCCTTGATCACTTCTCTGTATCAGTAAACTATTTCCATATAGCAAACAACCTGAAAACTCAGTGTCTTAAAACAACAATCACGTGTTATCACTCATATGTGTGTGGCTTGGCTAGAAGTTGACTGAACCAGGTTGAACTCAACTGAGATGGCTTGGCAGAGTGGCTCTTTTTCTCTGGGAAGCTGAAGACTAGTCTGAATGTATTCTTCTTACTGTGATGGGAAATGTGCAGAGGGAGAGAGAAAGCCAAAAGTCTCCCAAAGGTTTCAGCTTGCAACTGGTATATTGTCACTTCCACCTTGTGCTATTGACCAAAGCAAGTCGCATGGCTAATTGCAAAGTCAATGGTAGGGAAATGTACTACTCCCCTTTATTTATTTTTTTATATTATTTTTTTTCTTCCCTTCACCTCCCCCAGCCTACTTTTTTTGCTGTGTCCATCTACTGCATGATCTTCTGTATCTATTTCTCTTTTTTGTCTTCTCTTCTAGTTTTTCTCTTCTAAGATTAACCAGGATTCCATCCTGGGGACCTCTGATGTGGAGAGAGGTTCCCTGCCACCTGCACCACCTCAGTTCCTGGTTACTGCTGTGCATCACCTTGACTCTCCCCTTCGTCTCTCTTTTGTTGCTCCATCATCTTGCTGTGTGACTCATTTGCGTAGGCATTGGCTCACAGTGCAGGCACTTGGCTCACTGCGCAGGCACTGGCTCACCACATGGGCACTCACGCAGACACTCGGCTCACCATGTGGGCAGTTGCACGGGCACTCGGCTTGCCACACAGGCACTTGGCTCACCACACGGGCACTCGGCTTGCCACACAGGCACTCACGCAGGCACTCGGCTTGCCGTGCAGGCACTGAGCTCACCACATGGGCTGGCTCTCTGCTCTGGCATGCTTTCTCTTCTTTTTCACAAGAAGGCTCCGGGGATCCTTTCACAAGAAGGCTCCAGGTCATCCCATATGGTAGGCAGAAGCCCCATCACTTAAGCCACATCCCCTTCCTACTACTCCTCTTTAGTGAAAGAAACTATGATATCACATGGCAAAATGTGTGCATAAAGGTCCCATGATTAGGGGTTGGCTAACTATGGCCAGGGTCAAAAACTGCCTGACTCAGAAAGCCTATCATACTTACTACCTTGTCCTTCACAGAAAAAGTTTTCTGACCCCTGTTCTATCTCATTACCCTGCTTTATTTTTCTTCCTGATGTTTATCACATCTTGATAGGTTTATTTATTTATGTTTATTTGCCTGTATGCTCATGATTGAACAACTCACTAGAATACAGGCTTCTTTAGGGCAGAACTTTTTCATATTTACTGCTACATCACTAGTCCTAGAACTGTGCCAGATACTTGGAAATTTATTCTCATTTCCTTAAGTCTTTGCTGAAGTGCACTTTCTCAATGAGGCCTTTCCTAACCACCCTGTCACTCCCAGTCCCTCTTGCCCTGTCTTACATATTTTTTTCACTTTATAGAACTTACTGCCATCTTATATAGTGCCAAACTTCCTTAATCATTTTACCAAGGTCTGACTCTGCTCACAAGAATGAAAACTCCATGGGACAGAAATCTTTATCTGAATTGTTTACTTGGTACAGTGCCTGGCATATAGGACGGGCTCAATAAATATTTATTGAAAGAATGAGCAAATGACAACTTCTTAGGAAACAAACTAAAAATACAAAATTTTAGAGAATAATATAAATGATAGGAAATAACGTCATTATTCAGTGCTAGGGAGATTCTTAGAAAAATCCTAAGAAGCACAAGTCCTCCTGCACTGTTATATAATGAGCTTGCTTTGTCAGGGATCAGACAAGCCTAACTGTACAGAACAGGCGCGTCAAGGTTATTACGACCCCTTCAGAAAGACGTGCTGCCCATCAGCACCAAGGGAGAATGGAAAACAGAAGCACACGTCCTGCTTAAAGCCCCTGTATTTGCTAGACAGAGAAATATCCTTTAGTGTCCCAAGCAAGGTGAAAGGAAATTCTAAGTCATTTCACTAGGACCCAAAAATGTATGCCTCAAGGAGAGAAGAACAAACAGGGGGAATGTCCAAACACTCCTCTTCCTTCTCTGGAACGTTAGGTGGATGTTGATAGGCGCGCTTCTCTCTCCTCTGCTGTCTCACCCGTCACTCTCCGCGTGAGCAATGCTGGCTGTGGATGAGGGCCACTGGGAACGTGAAGATCGTTACCTTCAGAAGGCTGCGAGCAGTTCCTGTAATACCCAGAGGTACCCAAGGTGTGGGAGTGAGGGGAGGCTTTTCATTCAATTGCAGTGGCTGCAGGAGGGGCATGTCCAGGGGCAGCTGCCTGGCTTCTGCCCACAGGTGACAGGATCTAGTTACATAGTAGCTACTGGGCAGGGGGAGTTTGTTGTAGGTCATTTTATCATGAGGTGCTACAGCAGATGCTGGCAATGCCCTGCCACATCCCCTCACCGCAACCCAACTTTCAACTTTGTCAGCACCAGCTTTTCCTTGCCTGGGGGTTTCGTCTTGCTCCTGGAGCCGGCTTGGCCCCCATCGGCCCCAGCAGTGCGGGGAAGTTAGGCATCTGCAGGAGCAGCCTTAAACCAGTGACTGACAGGAGTTGGTGCACAGGTACCCCAGCTCCCTCGCCCCTCAGTGGTTTAAGCCTGGATTGTGCTTAAACCCGTGCGCTCCCAAAGGTTGCCCAGTGAGATCGAGCCCCCGTCACCTGCATGGTGACTAGTTTGAGAATGTGACATTTATTGGCTGTCTTTACTTCCCTGTCTCACTTTCCCCACACCCCAGCACCCTGGTGTTTTCTTTCACTTCCCAAATAAGCTCTGTGTACTCAAAGTGTTGTGCCATGGTCTGCTTCCAGGGAAACCCCAACTAAGAAACAAATTCATACTTATCTTTAGTTCCCTAGTCTAATTTAAATTTGTGTGATGATCTTATTTTGTCCAGATATTAGGGTAAACATGTTCACTTTGAAAAGCCACAATAGTTTATTTTTAAATAGTAGGTAGAATGTTTAGTTATTATTATTCTTGATTAATATTATTATTATTAGATTCTCAATATAATAAAATATTTTCACATCTGGGTGCTCTTTTATAAAACCGATGTCTTTTATTTTACAAATGAAAACTCCTTAGGCAGTTTAAGATTTGAGAAGTGACTTATCTAAGGTGTCCCTGCTAATTGGCTTCCCTGATGAAACCACTAATTAATTCAGTTATTACCTAAGACTTATTTGATGCCTGGTCAAGTGCTCTGTGCATCCTCTCTTCTAGATTATCCCTGTTGTACATGTTTGGACAATTTTGTCATGTGCTTACTTCTGGATAGCTTGAGAAAGTAAATACATCTTTATTTCCTTGGCCTGTGCTCTCCTCCTTTTAAAACAGGAGGGTGCTAGCTCCTGAACACTGAAGATCCTCCTTTTCACAGTTTCCAAGTTTACCTGCAGACCCAGAGCTCTTCCTTTCAGGGAAGAGAAAATGTCCTTACCTTCTCTGTCTGCCAATTTCTGCAGCAGCCAGCTGTGGGCACAGCCATTCTCGTGTTACAGCAGCACGAATGATTCACCTCCTGGGACTTGTGAGACTCCCTGCCTCCTAGGTAAGCGCATGTGGCTGGTGTGCTTGTGTATTTTAGCTCGATTCCTGTCCTAGACCCAGTTTAAGCACCTCCCCAGGAGCATCCATGCCCCCTGAACCATGGGCCTTGACCCCACAGCAGCTCTCACCCCTAACTGTGGGTGCGTCCTTTTTTGTGACCAGAAAGCCCACGCGACTGCTGCTGTGGCCTTGGCCTTGAACTCCACAGGTGGTTTCAGCTCCTGCAGGGGCAGGCCTGAGCTTCCTTCAGCAAAGCTCCTTTGGTCAAGTGCCTCAGAAGCTCCCATGCTTAGGTATGACCCAACCAACCTCACGGAGCTTCTGGGTCCTCAGAGGCTGTCAACACAGTCCAGAAGTGTCTTCAGCATGGGTTGTAAATTTAGACCCTATTGTGGTTTATGATACATTGAAGAAAACATATAGTGTGAGCATTGTGACCGTTCTAGGGACGGCGCATCAGAGCAGAGAAAGCCTAATGACCTCCCTCAAGTTGCTAGCTGTACCAGTAAGCTCGGAAAAAAACAAAAGCTAAGCTCTTGATTTCATCTTACCTTGACTTTCACTGTTCTGTTCCTGTTTCTGTTTGCTTTCTCCCCCAGTTTATCTGTAGGGAGATGGATAATGGTTGATTTCCTCCTAAAGAATAATCCATCTAGGACTGTGGATACTGCCTAGCTCTCTAAGACTCTTAAGTATCTCATGCATTATGTGGCCCAAATGGCTACATTAGGGGGAGAAAAATCCCAATTAGTGACATTTAAATATGGGATTTCTTTGAATAGCAATTCTGCTTTCATATGCTACAGCATCACGATCAATGGCACCAAAAAGCAAGAGGTTTCTCTTATTGCTATATATTTTTATTTTCCTCCAAATATCAATGCCACATCAACTGTTAATCTGAAAAACCTCATTTAATGTCAGCTTGCTCACAGTTATGAAAATTCAGGTAATGTATTCCTGTTACTAATTGTATTTGAGAAAGTGTTATTAATTTCATATATCAAGTTCGTAGTGGCCATCTGTTCCCTCCGAACTGCTGCGTCTCCCTCCATCTGCCCTGTTTTTCTTCTGCTAATCGGGTGGCAAGGGCTCAGATGATCGGGAAGTTTCTCTCTGACTTTTGATTTGTCACTCATCATCAAGCCAGCTGTGCATTTGTAACAGACTCCACCGACGGGTGGTGGTGAATTTAAATCTGTCTGCTTTTCTTTTTTTTTAATAAAACTTTTTTTTTTGTCAAAAATGTTTAAAGGAAGCCAGATTGTATTTTCTACACTGTAAAATGTGCTTTGCTGCCACTAATTTGGCTGCATCTGCACTCTCATGAATATAGATGAAGGTACATGGCCAAGATATTATTAGGGACTGCAGCAAGCAGGGAAGAATTTTAAATGCAGCAAGAAACCATAGTTTAGATTTCTGAGAACATTAGGACAAACTAATGTGAAACTGCTGACATTTGCTAGCTTTAAGTTCAAGATGAGTTTTTGAATTTTAACCACAAAGATTCTTCTTGAAATATTTTTGCATGTGTGTGGTTGGAGGGGAAGAGGTTAGAAGTAGATTGCTCAGAGAATATTATTAAATCTTCGTATCAAATTTCTTCTCCTTGTCACCCATAAAGCCTGGACTACAGTCAGTGTGCAAGTTACTTGTTTGACTTAATATCTCATAACTGGACAAGTTGAGTATGGCATTAGCTACCATCATGCCTTTTCAAGTAACTAGAACTCTCACCCTGTAGGATAAGATATTAAGCTTATAGATTAGGAAACATGAAGATAAGCCTAGGATACCAAACTTTGCTGCTTGTGATTTGTATATTTTAAAGCTAATAATAGGGTAAAAGTGATAATCATTTATTAAAATGCCATTCATCTTTTCTGATAAGCATTTTTTCCCAAATTCCAACAGAATAGAACCACTCTGATGTTGGTGTGGATTGAACAAGTTTTATTTTGCCTTCAAAATGATTCAAAGCAACTTGATATAATACTCAAACTGTATTCAATAAACTCTTATTGGAAGTATACCTCTAAGAACAGAGACAGTCAAAATAATGGGCAAATATCTGTTCTCGAAAGCTTACAATTTATTAATTACACAATGTGATAAGGTACTGGACTTCATTTCCAGGTGTAGCTCTTCACAGTGAGCCACAAGTGCCAGATAAAAACACATACAAATCTCCATTATACTAAACATTTTAATTGCATTAGCTCCAAAAGAAAACAAAGATTTCTAGACCTATCACACATCTAATCAGTTCATGCTTTTTATGTTAAAAGTCACATTCTTACTTTTTTCCTTCATAATTATATCACTTCAGCATCAAAGAGACTCGTTTTTGCTTTACACACACACATTGAAAGGAAAGTTTTAAATGGTTTAAAAAATTGAGAATTGCCATAATAATTTTGCATTTCTGAAACTTGACAACATTTCAAAATGCAAAGAGTCTTTGCCAAAAGATCATAAAGCAATTTAAAGAGTAAAAATGAGAATTTGACTAATCTTTTTAATTTCTTAAACTTCCAAAAACCATTTCAACATAGGAGTCAAAAGGCCTAGTGTTTCTTAGAGCTGTGAAAGAGAGCACCCACTGGCATTTTTATGGTTTTGAAATTGTCGTTTAAAATTATTGTGTAACTAGTTTAAAATTACCATAGCTAATGACATGAAAAAAAATGACAGAGGGAATATGGATGAAAATTATTTCAGTGAGCAATCTGAAAACAATGTTTTCAGTACCATAACTTCTTTAACCATCTTTTGTTGAGGAAAAAACGTTCCTGTACTTCCCCCAGGGATTTAACTGTTTTAGTAGGGATGTTGGAACACAGGACTAAATTTTCATAGCACTTTCAGATGTACTTGGTCTTTCCTGAACTACAAAACCAGAATAAAGTTTTATTCCACTTTTTAAACTTGTCTTTTGATATTGTTTATGAGAAACCTCTTATTATCTCTTCAGCCTTATGGAAAACTCTGGGATATCCACATGGATCTTCTCGAGAGACTATGGAGGGTTTCTAGACCAATCCATATCTTTAAGAATAAAACAATGGAAACTTAACTGAGGCATCCTCCTGGGCCTTGCCGACGTTTGTCCCTGTAGCGTCTCTTTATGCCCACCAGACAAGTCCCAGAGGTTCTGTGATAACCCCTTCCCTTCACCCTCATCCGGGTCTAGATGTTTCCCAACTCATTTAGATCCATTTTATTACTGGCGTCAGTAGCAATGAAGTTCTAAAAAGCTGTAATCTTTGAGCACTCCTAAACGAGAGCTAATCAGAGTGTGGTCAGGGGACCAGTCGCAGCAGCACCACTCCCAAGCTTGTTAGAAATGCAAATTCTCAGACCCCATCCCCAACCTATGACCCAGAAACTGTGTTCCTGGCCTCTGAGATGGCTCCCACATCTGTCTGCTCGTTGTCTGCTTATTGTCTCTGCTTGTTGTCTCTGCTCATGGTGACCACTCTTTGTCTGCTCATCTTCTTTAGGAGGCACCAGAAACCGAACCCAGGACCTCCTATGTGGGAGGCAGATGCCCAACCACTTCAGCCGCATCCACTCCCTGCTTGTTGTGTCAGCTGGTTGCATCTGCGCCTCTTCTGTAGGAAGCACCGGGAGCCGAACCTTGTGGGAGGTAGGCGCCCAACCGCTTGAGCCACATCCGCTCCCCTGAAAGTAGGTTTTCAATAAGCTCTCCACATGATTAGGGTGTACATTAAAGTTTGAGAAGTCATGCTTTACAAAACATTATTGTTATTCACTGCAAATTTCCAAAGAGACAATCGACAGTCCTATTCTGCTCCTAGACACAAAATGTCTCCCTTTAGGTCATGGCTGTTGGTGTTTTGCTAACAGTATCCTTAAGGGATACTGTTAAGGGATGTAAATAAAAATCCCTTAACATGTACAGGATTTGTGTGTGAACAAAAAGGGTGGAACACCCCAGAGCATAGGCATGTGCTGCCGTGTTACCATTGACGCTTTGCCTTCTCTGCGTGGATAAAAGCCTGTGTTCTCTTATACCGGGCCCTTGGAAGAGCGTTAATGATAATAACGGAATATGCATTGACAACACGGAAGGGAAGACCTGGCCCGTTTAAGCACTGCTTTCTGTTTCCTTCCCTAGGTAGATAATGAAGTAGATTCACTTTTCCCTTGACACTGGGCTGCCTGATATTTTGCTGTGTTACATGACGTGCTCCAGCATGACTAATACATCCCAGCTGGTCTCAACAGCAGGAAAATGGGGGGCGGGGAGCGGAGGCGAGGAGGGCTGGCGAGGGTAGGGAGTTACGCATGCGCGGGCAGAGGACGCTCTGTTGTGTCTACGAGTAGAGTTGGGGGTGGGGTGGGAAGAAGGAGTGAATGAAAGCGGGGAAAATGAGGAAATCCCAGGAGTTCTAGAGACTTGAAAATTTTCAAGCTGTCATTTACCTTTGCAAAGTTGTGGTTGGTGACTGTGTTTACAGGCTGTGGATCCTTAAACAGCACATGTGCAAACCGTTAGCTATTGTTTTGAAAATGACAGTATGGCCAATAATTTCAATTTCGGTGTTTAAGTGTGAACCAGATGACGCTATGTTTTATTTAAAGCGGGGCATGTATCATGGAGGGTGGAAACTTGTACCTCTCAAACACTTTTATATTGTGCAGTGTGCCATATGTTGCCTGCTTTCAGGTTTTTAAAGAGATTGCCTACTGCCTAAAGGTAGCTTGTCTCAAGATTATAATCCTCATCTTGCTTGAGGGCAGAAATGAAACCATTAATTTAACAGCACACTAATGGGATTGGTATAAAGGTGTTAACTTCTATTCAATTTTCCTTAAGTATTAGGTTGAATTACAGGCTAGCAAGAAAGGAGATACAGAATCAAAATAAAAGGAATAGAGCCATATAAAAGATCGGAATATATTTTTGTTAAAAAAAAAAGTCAAACATGTTAGGTAGATGAAGTCGTTTCTACTTAAAATTCTTTTTAAAATCTTCAATTGCAAAGTAAACCTCTCCTACTTTAAAACTCTTGTTGGAAACCAGTTCCTTGCTTCCTATTTATTCTCAATGAAGACAAGAATGCCTGCTAACATTTGCTTTGACTTATCCTGAGTGTGTAGATTCAAGAAAGGTGCTTTATGCATATTCTGGTGAATACTTTGATAAGTTTCCTGCTGGGCTGTGGTCCTTTAATAAAAGATTCCTGCCCTCTCTGCTTGTCTTCAAATATGCTTATCTGATGTGCAACTGAAGGGAGTGGCACCTGGCTCTGAAATGACATCCACCGGCTAACTGCAATTAGATAGTGCTCTTTCTGACCCTGTTGGAATGTGAGACTTTGCTGTGTACTGAAGATTTGGGCAGCAAAGAGAGAGGCATGAGGTGGGTGAAGTCCACCCCAGGAATTGATACAGGTCATCAGAATTTCTGTTTTCACTTGGAAGGATGTTTCTCTAATCTTCAGGACTCCAAGGCCTCAACTCCTAGAAAATTGTTTACTCTGGGCTGCTTTCCCAAGCGTTTTGCTCCTGAGATTTCAGTTCTATTCCCTCAGAGGAGGCGAACGTTGGCAGCCTTGTATAATTCCACCTCACTAAACAGTCATCCTAAATATCATTACTGCTTAATTTGCTTAATATTAGTATCCATGCTAATCTAATATCTTCCTTTTAAAAAAAATAGCAGTTTATAACAGGATTTCTTATCAGGTAATGCCCGTCTAAGTTTATTTTTAAAACCCTTTCTTGTTAGCATAAGAAACAAAACCGAGCAATGGCAGATTAGGTTTCCCCCTAGGCTGGGTTCAGACAGTTTCCTCTTTGTGTTGGACTCCCTTCTTTTGTAAAATGTGATCAGCAGCCTGTATTTGGGGGCCTGAGGGGGAAGAGATTAAGTTCTCCTCAGCTGGCTGTCCGAGGGTGTGGCTCTTTAACATTTTGGCTAACAGATGGTGGCAAACCAACAGGTGCACCCAGATCACAGCACCAAGCTTTTTACATCTGCTGGGCGCACAAATAGTGTGCTGGCTCAACTTCCCCCACGCCAGCTGGGGCCTGGGCTGCAACCGAGCACAGCCGCCGCGAGGTGCAGCGACCTTCAACTGTTAACCTGCTGATATCATGTGCGTTGGAGACTCAGCGAGGCAAGAATGCTTTGATCGGAATATTACTCAGTGAAAAGAGAAACAGAGGGTACAGACCCTGAGGTGAGGGGAGGAAGTGGCAGGCAGTTTTGCTCACAAAACAACGTTTTCCAGGATGTGACAGCGTCTCTTTGGAGCCAGGGATTTCACTTTTAGCAGGATGTTGGCCTGCGTTTATTGCTACACTCAAAAATTGTTGTTGGATGGACTGAAAATCATTGAATGGAAACAGTCCAAAGAACCACCGAGACAATTCCTTCTGCAATGAAAATTCACCTTTAGGGCACATTTGGTGTGAGGAACACTCGGCCTACTTTCTCTCCTTGCATTTTCACAACAAACCTCTAAGTCAGGCACTTCTGTTTATAGAGAAGAAACTGAGGCACAGAGAGGCCAAATTATTTTCACAGTTGGAAAAGAGCAGAATTAGAACTTTTTTATTCAACATCATTTAAACCCATTACATTGAAAGCCTGGCCTCAAGTACAGGCCTACGAGCCCACTCCCCTAACCACGCTGGGCCCAGGCCAAGGTACCTCTCTTCAGAAGCCACGCCCAACAGTTGAGGATTTACTTACCTAAAACCTCTCTCTACTTGAAGGTGTAGGGAAGGAGAAATGTCCTTGGGGTCACTAGAAATTGCAAACTTCACATATTAAGTCCAACTTGAAAGGACTTTTTGTGGTCCGATTATCACGTTCCTTACCCCACATAAAAGAAGGCCCTGTCCCCGTATGTTGTTTAACTAATCTCGACCATTGACTTATTTAAAGCTTAGGATTTGGAGACTTAAGAGTTCTCCCTCCCACACCCTTATTTTTTACAGATGAGGAAAATGACTCACAGAGCTATCTCCTGGGGTCATGCAGGGGCTGGAATTCCGATTTCCTGATTTCCTACCCTCAAGTTCAGAGCTATTTTTTTCCACATTAGATTGCTTTGTTTCCATTTCCATGTATTTAATGCTCATCCCTTTAAAGGGTTTGGGAAAAAACTTACAGCAGCCAGGCTCTTCCCTCCAGTCTCAGCACGTCAGCATTCAACCCTGTGCCTGCTGAGTGAGGGGGAAACACAGTAGGGCCACGCTTAATCGTCCTGGCTTTCAAGTGGATTATGAAATGGAACACACGCAGAACAGACTGCTTATTATAAAAGTCAGGAAGCGCAGATGAACTGGCGACCTCTGTCTTCCATATGTGGTTTGCTTAGGGTCCCTGGCACTCTCCTGGAAATGTGCCACCCGGCCAGGCAAGGGCTAGAGAAGAAAACTCGTTATGCCATATCTTTCTCCTAACTACCGTTCACATAAAGAATGCTCTAGTAATTCCTGGTTCACTGGTTTCTACCATCTTACAATCTCGTCCTCTTGGGAGGGTGTCTAAGGTGTTTTGCTTGTTTGTTTTTGTCTTTTGCTTCTTGGCAGTAGATAGGCATGTCAGGCACTGTGTTCTGTGTCTTATATGTATTAATCACTTCATCTCCCCGCAAACCTCTAAGATTTAGACACCAATATTAACCAATTTTACAGATGAAGCTACTGAGGCTTGATATGCTGAGGTATTCAAGATCACACAGCTGATAATTATATAATTGTTGGTTAAGATTATTGATGAGTTTTCCCACTGGACTCAAGTTGCATAAGGGTGGAAACTGTTTGTTGAGATGCCCATTTTCTCCCCAGGATGCTGGAAATATTTAATGATCCCTTATAGATACATGCTGAAAAAATACTTGTTGATGGGCTGAATGAAAGAATATAAGAATGAAGTATCAGAATTGGAATTCAAGCCCACATCTGTTGAATCCAGTCTGTCCTTTAAGCACTGTGCACATGATGCCACATTACTCAACCTGGCTGTTTTCCATGTATTCCTTAAGGTACCATGACTTACTTCTTCTTTCCTTCCTTTCCCCTCTTACTCTCCCTGCTCCCTTATAGTCCAGATAGAATTTAATGGATATTTTCTAGTTGCTGCTGTTACTGGTCTTCAAAAAGCGCAAGAAATACTTACTGTCTTCTTCTGCTTATATCCCTTTATCTCATTTGTCAGAAAAGAAATGCAATATTAGTATTTTTCTGCTTAGTGGGTCATCTTTTTTCCTTAGGAGGAATGAAATGCTGTGACAAGTTAAAACCTTCTTGAGGAATATAAAGGATACAGGTTCCCTGCATTTAGAATTGACTCTCTACATCGTGAACCTTCCCAATTCCAGAATAGCTTTCCCCTAGTGGGATTTGGAAGGCACACACAATTAGGATGAGATTCAGGGTAAGGCTGTATTCCTAAAAAGGAATGGGTTACTAACTCTGGTAACCTAACACATCTGAATTCAAGAGGAATTTCAAGAGTAACAATAGATTGAGTTGACACAGAAAAAGGAAAAGTTAGAGGGGGTAGCCCAGGAATCCAGGGGTTATTTATTAAAAAGACTAGGGAAGCGGAGTTGGCCCAGTGGATAGGGCATCTTGTCTACAACATGGGAGGTCCGCTGTTCAAACCCCGGGCCTCCTTAACCTGTGTGGAGCTGACCCATGCGCAGTGCTGATGCACGCAAGGAGTGCCGTGCCACGCAGGGATGGCCCCTCGTAGGGAGCCCCACGTGCAAGGAGTGTGCCCCATAAGGAGAGCCGCCCAACGCAAAAGAAAGTACAGCCTGCCCAAGAATGGCACCACACACACAGAGAGCTGACACAGCAAGATGATGCAACAAAAAGAAACACAGATTCCTATGCCGCTGACAACAACAGAAGCGGACAAAGAAGAACATGCAGCAAATGGACACAGAGAACAGACAACTGGGGCAGGGGTGGGGTGGGGGGGGGGAGTGGAGAGAAATAAAATTACAAAAAAATTTAAAAAAATAAATGAAAAGACTATATATCCTGGGTTTGGCTGGCAACAATGAGCCAGTAAGAACCTAGGTCAAAGCCTGTGACTTTAAAAGCACCATGAGCTCCTAAAATAATTCCAGTCTACCAAGAAGAATACTAAAAACCATTTGTTTACACCTGCCTCACTTATAATTAGATCAGGAATTGCTGAAAGGCAGAACAAGTGAATGGGGATGTAAGCCATGATGTTCTGAGGATGCAGGGAACAGGAAATCAGACAAAATGGAAGCAGGGACATGGAGAGTCAACAGCCAAGGTGGTCACAGCCCCTTAATAGCCATACACTATAGCAAACAACCTCACAGATGCTAATAAGCCATGGCAGTTTGGGGCCACGGATACCAGGCTTCTACTTATCCCATGGGTTTCTTTGAGATCCTTTCTTGTTGTTGTTTTTGTTTTTTAGGATTTTTTATTTAGTTATTCCCACCCCACCCCACCCCCTTGCAGCTTGTTCACTGTCTGCTCTCTGTGTCCATTCACTGCATGTTCTTCTGTGTCTGCTTGTCTCCCTTGGTTGGGTCATCTTGCCCTGCCAGCTCTCCGCAGGGGGGGCCATCAGCTCTTCACCGAAACTGGGGCCTCCCATGTGGCAGGTGGGAGCTCAATTACTTGAGTCACATCTGCCTCCCAGTGACAAGTTCTTTAAAGTTTATAACGTCAATATCTGACATTCAGGAATTCCTAAAAGTACAGTTCTTTGTATTTAAGAAACTAATATTAATATTAGTAAACACTGGGTTCTTTTAGTTTAAAAAAAAATTTTTTTCCTGAATAAAATCTAGTTCATTTTGCTGCTAGTTTCCTTTGAAAGATTGAGGCATTGTAGATAATCATTCTAATGATATATAAAATGGTTTATTATTATTATTGTTATTAAGGCTAAGAGAAAAAAGTTAGTTCAAACCTCAGAAGTTGAATTTCTTTGATTATTCCTTTATCATAGCCCAGATAGTGATAAATGCTTGCTTGTGATTTCAACATCCCCTTATCTGAACACACACACACAGTGCCAAAAGTGAGTAGTCCCATTATAGATTAAACTCCTATTTATCAATCTCACCCAGGGCCGCCTGGGAACTTTGATGCCTAAGATGGACCCACACGCTTCCCTTAGCCCCTTGCCCTTCCTCAGAACTTTGAGTTACTATGTGAGCTGTTTGGCTGCTTACTATTTGACTGCTGCTCTTACACCTTGATTTTTTTCAAGTGTAGCGGAATGGAAAACGCCGTCCCTCTTGATTCAAACTAAATAGTTATCTATCAAACTGTGAGTCCCTCTCGGCGCTGTGGGTGTATTTAAAATTAGGAAGAGCACAGCAGCCACTTGTCTTAGTGAACGTAAAGCCTTGCCTTGGGCCACACAAGAGCTGCCAGGCACAGAGCCAGCTCCCGCCGAGATGGCAGGTTCCAGGGCACAGACTCAGGGAGCCTCATTTTGAGTGTTAGATGGATCTATGAGCAGTGCATGTCTGCATAAACTGCAAAAAGATCCCCGCACCGGTATTAACCCCACAGCTAAGATTAGCCGAGAATGTTTTTCGATCTTCACAGTCATAATCTGCTCCTCAGGTGAAGACTGAGCACCAAATGCCAGAATACTGTGAGAACAGGTGTACCCACCTCTGCCTGGGACTTGGGGAGGGGAAGTAATGAGCTACGAATGGCCAAATCAGAAGTTTTACTAGATAAGCGAGCTCTTAAACAAGTGTGCCTGGACTTACGGAGCTTGAAAAAGCCCTCTTTGGCACGCTGCCGACAATGTAGCATCACGTAAAGAAGCCGTTGATAAAGTGTGCTTCATGGAACAGAGTTCCGCAATATGCTCCATGTGAAAGTTGCATACTATAGAATATGAAAGATTCTGAAGCATTTATATTTTTTAAAAAAATCTGTTTAGCACAAAAACACCTTGACAATAAAAGCAGTTTTATGCAGTTACTTTTAAACATCTTTCAAAACAGGTTTTGGTTGTGCACACTTTGGCAAACACTGATTTAAAAGGCAATTCAAATTTAGATAGCACCTTCCAGAAACCAAAATGTAACATTTCTGAGACTTTAAAAAGTTTAATTAAATGGAAGTTCTGGACTCCCATGAAGCAATGGAATTCAGTATTCAACTTTCCCGTACCACTATCCTTCAAATATGAGGCATTGTTTTTATTGTCATTCATTTGGATCTAATACATGGAGTTATACAGCTTGGAGTTATGTACCCTAGGAGAGCATGTTCTTAAAGTTAATCCAGTCCTATGGGTGTGGACCAATTGTAAATAAAATCTCTTCAAGACATTACTTCAGATAAGGTGCAGCCCAAATGAATCAGGCTGGGCTTTAATTCAGATTTTTGGAGTCTTGTATATGGCAAGTAAAAGTAAGACAGAGGAAAAGACCAGGAAGCAGCGAGACGCTGAAGTCAGTGGAACCCAAAAGAAAAGGAAAAGCCAGGAAATACTGCTAGGTACATTTATGTGTGACAGAACAGACAAGAACCAAGGATTGTCAATGGCCAGCCTCAAAACATCAGAGTCTTCTGGGCAGCTTGGTTTTGGACTTCTCCTAGCCTCAAAACTACAAGTCAATATATCCCCTTTGTTTGAGCCAACCTATTGCATCGTATTTGCTTTTGCAGTCAGGAAAGTAAAACACATACTTAAATCAATTAAGTTTCTTCTTAATTATTTCACTAAAACCCCACCGCTAATAAATATATTTTTGTTAAAGGACTTGAATTTCCAGTCCCTAGCCTTAAGGTACCCTCTGGAATACAGCAACCTGCTGTGTAAAAAACAAGGGGCTGGTGTTAAGATCCTTCCTGCTGAGAAAGTATACCTTGACCCAACTTTTTGTTAGTACTGCTGGAACCTAAGTGAGCATAAGATGCTACGAAGGGGAATGTGCTGACCTAGACAGAGACGTTCTCTGCCAAGGTCCTTTGGATTGCTATTCTACAAGCCAGGTGCTCCGTTCTTCAGCCCACCTGCAGGCTGGTAAGGCAGAGAGACTTGAGCAGTCTCACAGGGCCCCACACTTAGAAGGGCCCTGGACTTGGGTCAACGCACTGCTGCTGCTCTTTTGAAAGTCTTAATGGTTTTTAACAGGGGCCTTAAAGTTTTATTTTGCACAGGCCCCTGCAAAGTATGTAGTTGGTCAAGGTGAGCCTCTCTTTCAGCACCGTTGTTCAGAAGAGCTACTCGCTTGGTCTGCCCCAGCATATTGTGCAGTTGTTACTTCCATTTATCAGCTTAGAGCTCTGCAATTAATCAGAAGCAACTTGAAGATATCATGGTGGAGAAGTGAAAATCCAGATATGGAGTCAGATAAAAGTGGGTGGGAACTGTCGCATACACACTTACTACTGCTTGAATCTTGAGCTTCTCTGGGCTTCCACTTTAGAGCTACTGGGTATAGCTGTGCAGCTCTGTTCAAGTCTCAAGTCTCCTGGCACATGCATGTGTAAGTGGCACAAAGCTTCCACATAAGGCTAGAGGTGGCCCAGCTGAACTTCCTCACTTTTAAAAATGAGAACAGGGCTTGCTGAATCCAAAGACTGATTGAGATAACAGTGCCTAGTGTAGGAGTCACACAAAATCTGTTAAATCCCTTTCCTATAAACAAACATTTACACTTAGAACTTTGAAAAGACAATCAAAATGTTAGCTGACACCAAACCCATGATATTATAGTATTCATTAACAGTTAAACATGCACCTGCATTCCTGAACAACACGCACAAATATCTTAAGTAATAATGCTCCTGGAATGCTAATGATAAATTCCAATTTCTCTTGACTAACAAATTTGTGCGTTGTTATCATTTGTATTGTTCTTGTTCTGCACTAAAGTCTGTTCTTAGCTCATCTCTGGGTCCTGTGTATATGAGAATGCTTAATTTTTTCAGAGAACTTCTATGAAAATTTCAGTGAATACTCAATTCTCTCATTTATATTCATCTGAAGTCTATATTCATCTAAAATCTATATTCATCTCTCATTTTTATTCATCTGAAGTCCAGCTTTTAAGTAGATTTTTTATTCAATGTGTTTTTTTTTGGTAAAAGCATGGATGCCAAACAGCCAGACAATTCTGACTTTGAATTTCAGTTTATATTAGTTTTCTGTAACTGCCATAACAAATTACCAAAGCTAGGTGGTTTAAAACAGCAGAATTTTTTCTCTCACAGTTGAGGTGGGCAGAAGTCTGATATCAAGGCGTTGGCAGGGTTGGTTCCTTCTGGAGGATCTGAGGGAGAATATGCCCCATATCACTCTCCTACCTTTCAGTAATTACTAGCAATTTCTGGCATTCCTTGGCTTGTAGAAAACACCAATCCAGTCTCCACTTGTACCTTCACATGGCTGGTTTCTCTGTAACTGTATCTTAAATCTCTCTAGAAGTGGAATTACTGGGTCATATGATCATTCTATAATTAACTTTCAGAGGAACTGCCACTGTTTTCCACAGTGGCTGCACCATTTTACATCCCCACCAACAATTTCTAGCACAGTATTGAAAAATAATGGTGACCGTGAGCATCCTTGTCTTGTTCCTGATTTCAGCGGGAAAGCTTTCAGTCTTTCACCATTAAGTACAATGCTAGCTATAGATTTTTCATACATGCACTTTACCATATTAGGAAAACTTCCTTCTATTCTATCTTTTGGAGTGTTTTTATCAAGAAAGAGTATTGTATTTTGTCAAATGCCTTTTCTGAATCAATAGAGAAGATCATATGACTTTTCTTCTTCAATTTATCAATGTGGTTTATCACATTAATTTTTTTCTTGTGTTGAACCACTCTTGCAAACCTTGGATAAAACCCACTTGATTATGGTATTTAATTCTTTTAATGTGCTTCTGAATTCAGTTTGCAAGTATTTTGTAGAGGATTTTTGCATCTGTATTCATTAGTGATATTGGCCTGTAATTTTCTGTTTTTCATGTATCTTTACATGGTTTTGGTATTAGGGTGATACTGGCTTCCTAGAATTAGTTTGGTAGCATTCTTTTCTGTTCATTTTTTTGGAAGCATGTGAGCAAGATTGGTATTAGGTCATCTTTGAATGATTGGTGGTATTCACCTGTGAAGCCATCTGGTCCTGGGCTTTTCATCTTTGGGAGGTTTTGGACGACTGTTTCAATCTCTTCCCTTGTGATTGGTTTGTTGAGGTCTTCTATTTCTCTAGGGTCAGTGTAGCTGCTTCGTGTTTCTAAGAATTTGTCCATCTTGTCTATATTTTCTAGTTTTTGCATACAGTTGTTCATAGTATCCCTTATGATCTCTCTTATTTGTGTAGGGTCAGTGGTAATGTCCCCTCTCTCATTTCTGATTTTATTTGTGTCTTCTCTCTTTTTTCTTTGTTAGTCTAGCTAACAGTTTCTCAATTTTGTTGATGTTCTCAAAGAAACAGCTTTTGGTTTTGTTGATTCTAATTGTTTCTGTTTTTTCTTGTTCTTGATTTCATTTATTTCTGCTCTGATCTTTATTATTTCTTTCCTTCAGCTTGATTTGGATTAGTTTGTGGTTCTTTTTCTAGTTCCTCCAGGTGTGCAGTGAGGTCTTCAGTTTTAGCTCTTTCTTCTTTTTTAATGTAAGCACTGAGGGCTATAAATTTCCCTCTCAGCACTGCCTTTGCAGTGTCTCATAGGTTTTGATATGCTGTGTGCTCATTTTCTTTTTTTTTTTTTTTCTTTTTCTTTTTCTTTTTATTTTATTTTATTTTTTTTTATTGACTTTGTAATAATATTACATTAAAAATATATATGTGAGGTCCCATTCAACCTGTGTGCTCATTTTCATCATCTCAGAATATTTGCTAAATTTTCTTGCAATTTCTTCACTGACCCACTGATTATTTAAGAGTGTGTTGTTTAATCTCCCTGTATTTAATAAGTTTCCCTATTTCCATCCATTATTGATTTCTAGCTTCTTTCTGTTATGATCAAAGAAAGTGTTTTTAATAATTTCAGTTTTTAAAAATTTATTGAGACTTGTTTTGTGACCCATCATGTGGTCTATCTTGGAGAAGGATTCATAAGCACTTGAAAACGAATGTATATCCTGCTGTTTTGGAGTACAATGCTCTATAGATGTCTATTAGGTCAGTTCATTTATCATATTATTCAAACTCTTTGTTTCTTTATTTATCCTCTGGCCATATGTTCTATCCAATACTGAAAGTGGTGTATTGAAGTCTCCAACTATTATTGTAGAGACATCTATTTCTCCCTTCAGCTTTGCCAGTGTGTGCCTCATGTATCTTGGACAACTAAGGTTAGTTGCATAAATATTTAGTACAGTTATTTCTTCTTGCTGAATTGCCCCTTTTATTAATATATAATGACTTTTTTCATCCCTTGTAACAGTTTTACATTTAAAATCTATTTTGAATAACAGTATTGCTACTCCAGCTCTTTTTTTGGTTACTATTTGCATGGAATATCTTTTTCCAACATTTCATTTTTAACCTGATTGTATCCTTACTTCTGAGGTGAGTCTCTTGTAGAAAACATATAGATGGTTCATATTTTTTTATCCATTCTATCATTCTATGTCTTTTGATTGGGGAATTCAAGCCATTAATATTCAATGTTATTACTGTAAAGGCATTACTTACTTCATCCATTGTCTATCTTTTTACCCTTTAATTACCCTTTCTAAGAAACTTCATTTCTATACCCTTCTCCAAGACTCTTGCCCTTGTTTTTCCCTTTAGGCTGTAGTACTCCCTTCAGTATCTCTTGTAATTCTGGTCTTTTAGTGACATATTCTATCAGTTTTTGTTTATCTGTGAAGACTTTGACTCCCCTTCATTTTTGAAGGACAGCTTTGCCAGATGCAGAATTCTTGGCTGGCAGTTTTTCTCTTTCAATACCTAAATACATCACGCTACTTTCTTCTCTTCTCCATGGTTTCTGATGAAAGGTTAGCATTTAATCTTATGTAATTTCCCATGTATGTGATGCTTTGCTTTTCTCTTGCTGGTTTCAGAATCTTCTCTGATATTAGTCGTTCTGAAGAGTTGGTGTCTTGAGATAGGTCTATGCAGATTTATTCTGTTTGGGTGTGTTGTCCTTCTTGGACATTGATATTTATGTCTTTCATACAGGTTGGGAAGTTTTCAGTCATTATGGCCTCAAATATTCTTTCAACCCCTTTTCCATTTTCTTCTCCTTCTGGGACACCAAAAATGTGTACGTTTTTGCATTCCACATTGTCATTCAATTTCCTGAGACCCTGTTCCACTTTTTCCATTCTCTTCACTTTCTGTTCTCCTGTCTTTTCCAGTTCAGATGTTCTGTCTTTGAAATCATTAATTCTGTCATTGAGCAACTCAAATCTGTTCTAACATGTGTCTGATGTATTTTTAATCTCATCCATTTTGTCTTTCTTTCCCATAAGGTCTGTTGCTTTTCTTTCTTTGCAGATTTTCAAATTGTTCTTTTTGCTCACATGGTACCTTCTTAATATCCTTTATCTCTTTAGTTATATTTTCTTTCAATTCTTTTAATTGATTTAGGAGAGTTCTGTGATTAACATCGATTAATGGTCATTAATCCTGTATCTCTTCAGGATATTTGGTTTGTTCCTTTGGCTAGACAATCTCTTCCTTTTTTCCTAGTATGCTTGTAAATTTTTGCTGATGTCTAGAAATCTGAATTGGTGAATTTACTCTAATGGCCAATTTCTTTCTCTTGCCTATTGTTATTATTTTTTTCACAGCTCTTTGATATTTGGTTCAACTTAACCTAAGTCTTTATAACTGCCCAGCTTTAGTTATCAAAATTGTGCCAGGGACTCACTAATGGGATGCAGATTTTCTCCAAGAAGTTTGAGAACAGAGACCCAGTTGCAGCTTTTGGCCATGCTGTTTCCAGACTGGTGTGCAAGGCGAGCTCATTGGTACACCTTTCCACAGAGGTGTATTTCTCTCAGTTTGGCTCTTTCTCCATTATTTTTGGTAGAAAGCTGAGCCTTGTCTCTCTCCCTCATTTTTTATAGAAAGTCTCATGGAATATAAAACCCATGATTGGAAACAGTTTCTTTCAGCACGTTTAAGTATTTCAACCCAATGCCTTCCTGCTTCCATGGTTTCTGAAGAGAAATCAGAACTTAGTCTAATTGGGACTCTTTTGTACATAACATGCTGCCTTTCTCTTGCAGCTTTCAGAACTCTCTCTTTGTCCTTTGACTTCAACAATTTGACCACCATCTATCTGGGCATATTTCTCCTCAAGTTTGTCCTATTTGATGTTGGTTAGGCTTCTTGGATATGCATATTCATATCTTTTGTTAAGTTTTGGAAGTTCTCCATCATTCTTTCTTCGAATATTCCTTCTGTTCCTTTCTATCCTTTTTCTCCCTCTGGGACTACCATAATGCATATAGTGGTACATCTGATGGTGTCCCACAGGTCTATTAGACTATTTTCACTTTTTCTAATTCTTTTTTTAATCTTTTCTGCTCCTCAGTCTGATTCACTGCAAATATTTTGTTTTTAAGCTTATTGATTCTTTCTTCTGCTAGCTTCAATCTGCTGTTGAAACAAACCCTCTTGAGAATTTTTGATATCAGTTATTGTGGTCTTCAACTGCAATAGCTCTGTTTGGTTCTTTTTAAAATTTCTATGTCTTTATGGAGACTCCCATATTGTTCAGTCATTGTTTTTCTGTTATCCTTTAGATCTTTCTCTGTATTTTCCTTTATATCCTTAGCATACTGAAGATCATTTTTTTAAAGTCTTTGGTTGGTATGTAAATAGTCTGGTGTTCTTTGTTGATGTTTTCTGGATTTTTATCCAATTCCTTTGAATGGGCCATCATTTTCTGTTTCTTAGTTTATGACAAGATCTTTTGTTGCACACTGTACATGTTAATATTTTAAAATAATAATTCTGGGATTCAGTTCCTGAGCTGTCTGTTTCCTCAGTTTGTATCCAGATAACAATATGACAAGATTTTCTTGAGTGCTAGGAACTAAAACTAACAAACCATTGCGAAGAACACCTTTCACTCTCTTTGCACTTGGCTTTGCACGGGCTAGTGCTTTCTGTCAGAGTTCAGCACTCCTATCAATAAAGTTAGCTCAAGGCAAATGCAAAGTTCAAGGTCTTCCCTGTCTTTTCTGAGCCTGCCTTGTCCTGAGCTCATGCTTATTAGTGGATTTAGGAGTTCCCCTGGTTACAGGAATTTGAATGTCCCCTCTGCTACCTAGGAAAGAGATCTTCCCCCTCTGGGAGGTGGTGGGGGTGAGCTGTAAAAGAGTTTCCTAGGTCAGTCTTTCCCAACTGAAGAAGGTCAGGGATCCACAAAGGGAGCATCAACCAGCTCCACGCTGCCCTGGAGAGGTGAAGAGGAGAGGGCTAGCATGTTTACCAGGTGCTACTCCTTTGGCACTATGGCTCTTTGAAGCTGTGTTTTCTTGATTTGACACTTGCCCAATAAATGCACCCCTTTAACTGTTTTCCATAGTTTCGAAGAAAGGTACTGTCTTTATAACTCCTCTGCCACTTGCCCAGGGCAGATTTGAAGAATGGCTGCCATCAAAGTTCCCAGAGATCTGAAGTAGTTGATCAAAAGTAGTGATCAGCAATCAGGTTATACACCCCTGGATCTTGGGGAACTAGTTCTTTGTATCCCACCATGGCATCAGCAAGCTGCACCATGAGCTGGGTGGGGTTGAACACTTCACTGCTGCCTGCCATAAGATTGGGGTTCAGACCACAGTACCCACTTCACAGAGTGAAATTCACCAGTATTTACCACAATTTACCAGCCTCTTTTTCTTGTTCTTCCTTGGATGCTGTCCATTGTTCTCCTAGATTCTGGAGTATCAAATTAATTGATTCAGACAGATCCTGCCTGTTCTAGTGAAGGGACTAATTCCTGGAGCTTTCGACTCTGCCATCTTACCACAATCTTGTCTGCCTTTCTCTTACAAGAACACTTATCATTTAGTTTAGGGCCTACCCTAAATCCTGGATGATCTCTTCCCAAGATCCTAAACCTAATCATCTCTGCAAAGACCCTTCTCCAGATAGGGTCACAATTTGCTGGTTCTGGAGATTATGATCTGGACATGTCTTTTGGGGCCATCATTCAACCCATTATACTCTTCATGGGGCTTTGTGGCCACTTAACTTGTGGAGTCTTAGTTTTTACCATCAGTGAAGTGAGATTAGAATATCTATTATAGAATTGTCTACTGCACAGATTCATCACTTAATGTTAAAGCAATAAACAAATAAAAGTATGGGTCTGTTCTTAGGCTTTACAGTCGGCTGCTTTGGCCATCTCCTAAGTTTTGAGGATGGTGTCTATCCTTCAAAAATGAGGGAGATGGAGTTTTATAGACCACTTTGACTCCAGGTAAGAAGAGAACAATTTTGGGGCTAAGAGCTCCTTCAAAAAAGCCTGTCACCAATACCATGAAAATCACTCTGTCTAGCCACTATGTGCTGCTACGCTCATGCATCCTCCCTGACTTGCCTCATTACAGCACGCTGGAGACTGGGAATGAACTATTAAGGAGTCCTTTTTAACAATATCCAACAAACATTTCTTGAGCATCTTTTTTGTGCCAGTTTTATGAAATAAGGGATTGTAAAATCAAGTATTGTAGAGAACAAGGAAGAAATTACCATAGGAATGTCTATGAGTTTTAGGTTCTTATTTATAACATGTGGGATGAAACTCAATTCATATCAGCTTAAATAATAAAGGGTATTTTTTTTTCTTTGTCTAATGTAACTGGTAGGTAGAGGCAGAGTGAGCCTCATCATTGACTGATTCAACAACTCAGAAATATCATAAAGAATCTGAGGTCTTTCATTTTTCTTCTCTGTTTCCCATGGTGTTAGCTTCATGCAAGGCTGCTTTGCTCCCTTGATGGTGGTAAAATGACAGCAGCAGTTCCAGGCTTTATACCTGCAATTCATCAAAAAGGAGAGGAAGAACACGTGAATGAGTTTCTAGTGTCTCTCTGAAAAGAATAATAAACCACATTAAATCTCACTTTATGTCTAATCCACTATAGTTGGATTATTTGCCCATCCCTGATGAAATCCAGTCTTATTCAGCAGACCATCTCCATGCATAGTGTGACTTTGGCCTAAGCTACCCTGAACTGATTCATCATGACAAGGGTAGGATGGCATGTCTGGAGCTGATGGTGTGAGTCAGAACTGTTGAGTATTTATTTGATTTTTTTGTTTCTGAAGTTAAAGTCAGCAGAGTGGTATGTTATTTTCCAGAAATTTTCAGCTAGGCTCTTGGGTACTTGATTTTAACCAAAGTCAGATTTTGGCCAGATAGAAAAGGGAGAAAGGGCCAAGGAAGTTAGTAATGTTTACGCAGAGATGATTATAAAGACAGACCATGGACCCTTAGCTGAGTAAGGAGCAAAGCAATAACGAGGACAGTAATGAAAATAATGTATTTTTTTTGTGTGTAAATTGAACAGGAGACTTGAGGGTGGGGTTCAAAGTGAAAGATGCTTGCCAGTTGAGATTTCATTAATGGAGGTGTTATTCTTGAAGTCCAGACAAATATGGTGAGTTACAGGAAAAGATCCCTGGATGTGAGGAGGTCATGCCATGGGTAGCCTGGGTGCTGCGTGATCAGCTCCACTGGGCCTCTCCCTACTGCAGTAGAGTGAGGTGGTTAGTTGGCAGAGGGGAAGTCTAACATGAAACACAAGAAGCTGAGATGGCCTCCTCTCTTGCTTAGTGCCCAATGATTAGGTCTACAGAAGTTGAGAACCTTGAGATTTCTATTTTATTTCCACTTTCTCAGGGATGTGGCCAACAAGAGCAGGTGGCTTTGCCTGAGCCCACGTCAGGCATTGTCAGTTGGACCATAACATAACTTAAACGATTAGGTCATGATGTTTTAAGAGCTCAGAGCATAATATTTTTCCCCTGGATGCTGATGGTTGATGGATGACTGATTAGAGAGTTAAAAATAAAGAGATAAGATGATTGACAACTCATAAATACCAGGGATTGCCGGAAGCACTGAAATCTCCTTAGAGGATTTTGCATATTTTATCTCTGGTAGAGAAAGGAGTAGGGAAAGAGAAAGAGGAGAGAGACAGAGACAGAGGGGGAGACATGCCCAGAGAAAACGAATACAACATTTCCATCTGGGATTTGTGCTTTTCTGAGTGCCGACTCATTTTGATAGATTATTAGAAAACTCATATTTGCTCATAAATGTGAAAAAATAGCAAATGTAAAATTTGCAAATTTATTCCCAAATGTAGTTAAATTCATAAATATTTAGACATTTTCTGTAAAGCTTCTAATTTATAACCTTTACATGAATCTATAATTTGGTATAAAAGCTTCTAAATGCAGTAGTAATGTCACAAATGTCTATAAATATTCACATCTCATTTACAAATGTTCTACAAACCATGAGATGAAGAAATTGTGAATGCAAACCATCTTTCAGGTGGATTTCTGCCTAGGTGAATCAGGACAATAAAAGAAAACCTAGAGATAGTTTTGAGACTATAATTTCAGTCTATTGCTTGTGTAATCTAAAAATTCTTTATTAGGCTTAACTAGAAAAGGTTAAAAATGCAATTAAGAATGAAGGAAGAGATTCAAATATAAAATTTGAAAATCAAGATACGAGAAAAGTTGAAATAAGGTTTCCTTAAAATATAGACAATATCAGATAGAATGATGAGTCCTTCAGTGAATTTTTTTTGAGGCTCAGTTTCTTCATGTGTAAAAAGATAATAATAATAATAATACATCCTTTATAAAGTTTTTTAATAGGCAGGACCAGGCACATAACAGACATTCAACTCAAAACTATTTAAGAAAACAAATTTTAAAAATTCAGTGGCTGACATCCCAGAAAACTTCAAGACTGTCTGGATGCAGCAATTGAAATTGGAACTTTGCTTCTTTTCTCTCTCTCCCTCTCACTGTCATGATTTCTCTCCCCATCTCTCAGCTCTGCTTTCTTCACTCTTGATCCTCTTCCCTGGCAGCCTCTTGTCTCTCCTGACCTTCCCAAACTCAAATCACCCTCTGCGCACAGAGTCTCAGCAGAAAGAGTTTCTCTTTCCCTATCAATCCACCAAAGGTCCCCTGATGTATTTTCACCAGATTGACTTAGAGCTTTGCCAGTCCCTAAACTTTTCATCATACCCAGCAAACAGAATATCATCTAACCATGTCCAGGTCACATTCTCACATATGAAGCCAGGGGCATTTGGGGGTCCCATAAATGGAGAGTGGAAAGGTTTGCATCTGCTACGGGTGCTGTCACTAGAAGAAGAGGGAATCGATGATGAAAAAACTAAAGCTGTAAATGTCATTTGCATGTGTTCAGTGGGGAAAATGAGGCAATGTATGTAAAGGCATTAGCACAGTGTCTGGCACATGTAAACCCGCAGATATTTCTGGCATTAGCCACTGCTGGCTGTTGTTACAGCTTTTTCCAACATGGAGCAAGAAAGGGAAAGGAAGTAGATAACAGAAATGTCCAGAACAGGTACTCCTGCTCAAAATCGTGTCCAGAGATTCTCAGGAAATCAGATTCTCCCTTTGATTCCACTAATAACACATATCCTGGCCATGAAGAGTCTGTCCGACCAACACAAATCCATGGGTCCATACCATGTCCGTGGTACCAGGAAGCGAGCAAATGGGAGAAATCCTCATCGGCTTACTAGACATGAGCAGCACACACCGTAGAACAAAGACTTTGTTTCCCATAGCATATGCCTCTGTCTATATTAAAGTCCCCTTTTGGGAATCAAGTTCCATATTCCTTGGGTTTTGCAGATGCTGTCATACCTATATGACAGTTAATTTTGATGCTTCATGATGTAAACTGCAAAAAAAAATTGAGGGACTATTCCTATATACTCTTTAGAATGTTCTCAGTTGGAGTTTAGATCATTCAGCCTGACCCTTTTGGACTCACTTGATTTTCTCTGATGCTTTCTAATGAAATGAACCTGAAGTTTCTTGACTGGATAAACTAGCATAGTAATTATTTTGTTTTTTTGTTCCCCCCAAAATTTTTTTTTCAAACTTCAACAAGCATCTTCTACTGGCAATGTTCCAGAATCTGGTAAAGAATTCTTTGCCCACCAAATCCACATTCTCCATTTTCTTGCCTTTCAAATATTCCTGCTTTGCCTTTAGCTTTTCACACTGAAAGACTAACCATTTTAGTCTATCCCCTTAAGAAAATCTCTTTTCACATAATCATTTTAGTTGTCCTTCCCTGAGTTATCTCTGCTGCTGGTCTATTTTATTAAGGTATGGTGAGAAGAGTGCACGCAATAATGCAGTTTTGTAAAAATAAGAGGTGTATGGCTTTGTACAAAGTGTGCATTGAATTTGATTTGTGTTTGGATCCCTCCTTAATATTTACACACAATCTTCTGAAAATGGGTTTATAGTTGGTGAATCCCTCACAGGGTTATGTGGAAAAGATCTTGTAGAGCTTATAGGGAACATCAAACAGCTTCCTGGCACATGGGAAGCCCTCAGTAAACATTAGCTAATATTAAAATTGTGTTCAATGTGATTATAATGACTCGGTGAAGTTTAAGAACTCTCTTATAAAACCAACATCTGAACTTGGACACTGGCTCTTCATTTGAGTTATTCTTCCTCAAATTATAGCCTTTTTAAAAATTGGAAGATTTTAATGTGTGAAGTATCTGCATAAAAGAGTAATGAAGACCTGTAGATTGATTTGGCTGAAAAAGTAGCACATAGTAAAAATAAGGAATTGGATTTTACCAATCTCAAAGGAGCAAGTAATTCAAGGAATAGAAATATGAAAGCAACTAGTTGAAGGTCATTCAAGAAGTTGGCACAGACTACAAAACATTGGTTCTGTCTTCAGGTTTTCAGTTTCTTTCATAATATAAAAATTGTCCTTTAGTCACAGTGTCGTCTTTCTTGGAATCCTTATTTTAATTTTGTAACATTTATATTCCAGGAGTAACAGCAAATCTGCTGATTACTTAAGAAAGCAGGGGGAAAAAAAGCATTTGCAATTACAGTCGAAATTAAAGTTATTTTCTAATCTTCTCATCTTTTTTAAGGAACGAGAAACTTTAAATATGGTCAATGTAGCACATTTTAAGTGTCAAACTTACTGAAATTTTCTATGCCAATTGAATAATAATCTTCTGGAAAAACAGTGCGCACTCTACAGATTTTTTTTACCTTTTGACCTGTTTAATGTAAGTTGAAAAATTCCTCTTGTGTAAGTACCATTGCATAATGCTGTATGCTGAGCTATTAAGATATATTTAGTAATTCCATTAGAACTGTACCACCGAGCTGGGCAGAGCATATGGAAAGAAGTTGGTGAAAAACTGATTAAACATTTATATCAAGTACATTTTGATTTAACTCACATAAATAATTCATTTTTATGTTTTCTTTCTTTCAAAATAAACCTTTTTGACACCTGCTGTGCTAAAAATAAAGGTAGCATGGCTGTAATAGGGAAAATCTTAAAGCTCAGAGCAATGACATCATCTTGTATCCACTGCAGATACTAAATTATCAGCACATAAGTGTAGTAAAGTAATATTATTTATTTTGTTCTTTAAAAATATGCCATGTTTCATTGCAAATAAAGCACCTGACTAAATTTGAATATAGAGTTTGTCTCAAGAAAAGCTAAAAATTAAAGTGTTCACAAAGATACATAAGAAAATATTTTAGACCCAAGAGATATTGAATCCCATTTTTTTTCCCTTGAGCACAAGAACTAAGCTGAAAAATGAGAGCGAATGAATTAAAGCAATCACCATGAGATGCTAGAGTTCCCTTTACAATGGGAAAGGGAGATGATAGTTAACAACTACCTGCACTTATATCATCATTCGGAGTGGTAATTCCCAAAGCAGGAGACAAATACCACTGGAAGCACAAGGGATGGTTCTGTGTGGTCCACTGGTATGATATCGAATATTACTGAATCACATCATCAAAAAATTAATCCCTTATAATACACTTTTTACCTTTCTGATGAAGTCTAGGAGAAAGTATCAAGTTAGAGCTACTCTGCTCCTAACATTCCTGGAGCACTTTCCAATCTCCTTTCGCACAAAGAAGGAAAGCCTACTTCCCAGAGCTTTCCTGGGTAGTTGGGTAGTGGGTTATATCACCTACCCAAAATTTCCTTTATTTTAATTTTATCTATTTGTGGCAAATAATATTAGTTTTCCATTTACAGCATGATATAACTCTTCTGCCACCAACATAAAATATTTAATGAAGATTGTTAATAGGAGTAGACTGCAGAGGCAATCCAGAAAGGAATATGTTTAGGCAGGATTATAACAATTCTTGCAAAGCCAGGCCCTCGCACCTACCTGGTGTTGTTTGGTTCTACCAAAGGCTAACGTTTTCTGGTGAGTATGAAGAGGCATTCCTCTGTTTTTGCCTCACTGTGAACTCAGAATATATAGAAGATAGCAGTGGAGGGCCAGGAAGACTCCCTTTAAGCCAACCCTTCCCACACACACCAAAAAGGCATAGCTGATTGTAGGGTTGCTTATTGGTGTGATGCCGTTAACGAAAACTTACTTATCCTGGGGAAAAACACATCAAAGCACGATAATTGATACTGGGAAAGAATACCTCCCATTTGGCACTTGCAAACTCAGATAGCATCTGCTTAACCAAATATTTGTATGAGCTAATTTTGTTGTGAGCAGATTTACTTAGAGGAAGTTTTTCTTTCATGAAGCACTCTCTTAAATTTTCAGAATAAAATTCTTGTATAAACATTGTTAAATCTATTAGAACATTGTATTGCATATATTTCGCTGGACCACGTTGATTCAACTGGAAAGAGGAATGACCAGAATTAGGGCCACAGAAATATTGCAGATATTTTCCTCTCTGCTCCTGGAAGAGTACTGAACAGTAATAATCCTTGGGGGGAAATGTAGAAGTATCACATTTCGAGCAGTATTGGACTTAACAAATGAATATTGAGTTATATGTATATATATTTAAATGACTTTTTTCCATGATTACAAAATTAGTGCATTTTCACTTTTTAAAACTTGCAAACTATGAAAGAGTTGAGGCAAATGAACAATAAACCCATTATTCAGAGATAAGCACTGTTAACATTTCCCTGTGAATTTCAAGATGAGATTGTCTTCTCTGTGAGACTTTATAACAGTCTATTTTAAGAAGCATTCCCACATCAATCAATGTTCTGCCTCAGCAGTAGCTTGTGAACTGTGAACTGAGTTTAGGCAGGAGGTATAGGAGACATTGAGTGGTTTGTAACCAGTGGACCATTTTAACCCAAGTGGCTTAACTACCATATTCTTTCCATATTAGGACTTCACGTAGGAGTTCATGTGGATTAAAAAATATGAAAACACTTTCTTCAATCATGGTTTTCATGGTATCAGACTTTCCATAATTTAACCATCTTTCTATTTTTTAAATTGTGGTTTTTCCTAATTTTTTACTTAGAGATTTTGAAGACTTTGATTAACATCTCATTTATAAATATTTAGAAATATAATGCATTGAAATAGAATCTCTTTGGCAAAGTGTCTGAAAACTGAGATTAATTTCCTCAGAAATGAAATATCAATTTGCTTCCTTACCAGCAATATATGAAAATGTCTGTTTCCTACCATTTTATCTTCCTTGAGTACTATTTCCTTTTGGTTACACTTGAAATAAGAAACATCTTATTTATTTGAAATGTTCATACGTGACTAAGAACATTCAGCAAATAGCTTTAAAAGAGCTTGATATTATTTATTATGTAATGTTCACACTTGAATATGATCTGGAGAGTAAAATTACTATGATGTGGAAGTCCCTGTTTCTCAACTAGTAATTCAATTCCGTTATGTATGGTTGGTTATATAATGCCGTCTTCATCTAGAATATAAGTAAAAGTGCAGGGTAGTCTTCCATACCAAACATAAAAAACAAAACAAAACAGGTATTCCACATTAGCTATCAGTAAGGTAGTGGATTATATACTGTCTACAGATCTCTACTCCAACTAATGGGTGTTTATATATTAGAGTCCTTCTGTCTTTATTAGTGGTCAGAATTAATCGCCCTCTCCATAAATAATACTTCTTTAGTACTTATAACTCCACTCTAATAATGAAGACATTCTGCTTTGCAGTATAGTTCTCTGTGTATATGTCATATCTCTCCTTCTAAGTCTTACATAATTTGTCATGAATCCCCAACAGTGGTTTGCAAAAAGAGCTGACTTAAATTCCAACAAACTTATTTATCTAATAAATATTTACTAAGTACCTACTATACACTAGAATTATGATAGTCATGGTGATATGTAAGAGGAATGCAGTTCCTGCCATCATGGTTTTTCAGTAGTGTGGAGTAGACAAATAGTAATTAATTACCTAAATATTTATAGAATCCCGATTGATTTAAGTGCCATTAAGGTACTGGGTGAAATGAGAACACAGTAGAGCACAGGCAAGGTGGTAGCAGTGGCAGTTATGGTTGTGGGGATGCAGAAGGAGGGAAGAGCATATGGGAGGTTGTTGTTGAATTAAACTGAATGTCATTATATTGAAACAAGAAAAGTAATCAGTTGTGCTACTGTGTCTCTAATTTGGACACTCAAATAAATATTTGCATTGAAGTAGAATTATTTCCGACTTGTTTTTTCAGTGATTATTTTCAACCAGTATATAGATTTTTAACCATGAGGATTTTTTTTTTCTATTTAAACTTTTTTTTTATTGATTTTGTAAAAATATTACATTAAAAAAAATATGAGGTCCCATTCGACCCCACCACCCCCACCGCACCCCTCCCCCGCCAGCAACACTCACTCCCATCATCACGACACATCCATTGCATTTGGTAAGTACATCTCTGGGTATCTCTGCACCACATGGTCATTGTTTTATGTATCAAGTACTTTGGCACATAAAAATTATTAGTCACTCTTCAAAGTCTTACACAAATGGGAGGATGGCTCTGTCCTTATAGGAATGGAGAACTCATCCCCAGAAGTTTTCTCTAGATTAAGAGGTCCTACCAGATTCCAATCTGCATTCTCCCAATGAGGGGATGAGGGTGGTAGTCCATCAGAAGTTCCCATTTTGTTGGGGTTCCACAAGCCCATTCTCAAGCAGATAGAATCTTCAAGTAGGGAGGAGACTAAAAGCAGTGGACCAGCCCCGTTATTCTACTCAAATTTCACTATTGCATCTTGATAGCTTCAGACAGAAATAGAACTCTGAACTGTGCTAGAATAGACTGATATCTTGCCAGCTCCTTCCCTCTCAATGATACAGTGACTAGAGTGGATCAGAAAGCAACATATATTTCATTTGCATAAGTTTTACCATATTGTTTTGGTTCCAAACAACTTCTTTGTCAATACTCAGCATTGCTTTTTTTTTTTTTTTAGGTACCACGAGCCAAGGATTGAACCCATATACAAGGATGGTGTGTGGGAAGCCAACCCTCAATCACTGAGCCACATCGACTTCCCTGAGTTGGCTGGGTTTTTTGTTTTGTTTTGTTTTGCTTGTTGTTTGCTTTTTCAGGAGGCACTGGGACCTGAAACTGGGGCCTCACACATGGGAGGTGGGCGCTCAACTAATTGAACCACATCCGCTCCCTATAACATTGATTTTTTAACATCCTAGCTTCACCTTGTGTATGTTCTGTCATTGTTTTACACATAAACCCTATTTTGAATTTAACCCATGGAAAGAAATGGTGGTGATATGAAATATTAAAATTCTGATATTTGAGTTGGATGATCTCTGTTCACAGTTTTTCTGTGTTATATTTTTAGGCTATCACTAGGTGTTTTTTTCCTGACAAAATAAAATATGTTTTTATTAAAATCACATACAAAATGTACCTTTGCCCTGAGTCCTTCTGCATGTTTATTTTATTGCAAGATCTGTTTTCTTAGTAAAACACAAGGGGGGTACTACTAAATTGGGATATTAGCTTTTATGAGGTTCATTAAATGACTGTGAGTAGAGAATAAGAAGAGAGAAAATTTGGCAGACTTCTTACTAAAGCTGCTGTTCTGCTCTACAGAGAGTCTTGCCAGTTAATTTTGTCTTGAGTTGTAGATTGGCCAATGGATGCACAATCTTATTTTTCCTTCATAGCCAATGCATGTAAAACAATGTATTTGCAAGTAAATGCATCATTGCATATTTTGCAGAAAAAAGCAATGTTCTCAGGGCACTTTATATAGCTACAGATAAAAACCCGATGCTAGCAGTCAGCAGAAATCTAAAAGTTAATCATTATTCTCTGTCCAGAGATTATAGACGTACTGATATATAACATCAAATTAAAGAATAAGCTCCCAAAACCTCAAACCATTATGCAACATGCTTCAAGTTTTTTGGTATTATCTATTTAATTTTGACATGTGTATTAAACCAATTAAAATTAGTTTCAACTGTGAACAAGAGAAAAATTTAAGATGTCTGCAGCCGAAATATTATTAGCATTTATTTTTCTATTTTGATTTACTTAAAAGTATAAGTCTACAATATTCTAAGTGCTTTCTAACTCATTTTCTTACCTGATTCTCACAACAGTTCTGGGATGGAAGCAAAATAAACATTAGAAAAGAATAGACTAGGCTCAAAAGAGTTCAATGTTATCTCCACTGTGGAAAATTTCTCCAGCTCAAAATAAGAGTACAGACTTAAATGGAGGTTTATATGAAGACTTTGTGCATTGACATGAGAATCACACAGACCACCTAGACAGTCCTACACAGAACAGGAAATGGAGCACAGAGAAGATGTCACACTGCCTCAAAGTCGTCAAAAACAGATATTTTCAGGATTTGACTAAACCTTGTACTGTCAATCTTTGCCCAGTGGTTCCAATAGATGCTTTACCCATTGGAGAGCATTGGTACCGATGCTGAAATATGTGGAGTCTGTAAATTGCCCTGATCACCTTACTATTAATCCAATCTCTAAAGATAGTGAAGCAGAAAGAGAAGAAAGAGCATGGACTTTGGAGCCAGACAAAATTAAACCTGAGCTATGGCTTTATCATTTATTTTCTGTGTACCTTGGGCCAGTTATTTAACTACTCTGGCCTCTAGCCCACTGGGTTGTTGTGCTCATCTGATAAAGTAATGTCCGTGAAAGCACCTAGCATTGTGCTTGGCAGTTTGAAGGCACTCTCCAAACAGTAACTATTATTGTTCAAAGGTGGCCAAGGAAGAATCTAACCAATGCATGTCTTTTACAGAACTTAAGTCTAGAGGCAGAGGGAAAGGGGTCAAGTAAGTTAAGGGAAACCAGATGTAGCAAAAGGTTGTCTGAGAGGTTGGATGCCAAAGGGAAAGTAGGAAGCAGGGAGAGGAAAAACTACCACCCTACAGACCTGCTACTCTTTGGTCTTCCTCGTCTTCCTTCCTTCCTTCCTTCCTTCCTTCCTTCCTTCCTTCCTTCCTTCCTTCCTTCCTTCCTTCCTTCCTTCCTTCCTTCCTTCCTTCCTTCCTTCCTTCCTTCCTCCCTCCCTCCCTCCCTCCCTTCCTCTCTCTCTCTCTCTCTTTCTTTCTTATCCTTGAACTCCTTAATAAACACTAATTAACCTTGAGCCCTATGAAATGGACTTGCTGAGAGCAATGTGCTCTTAAGAACAATACACATCTTTCTTAATTGACTTGATTATCCTCATTTCCTGGGACATCAGCACAGCTCTCATCCAGCAGCCATAGAGAAAAGCTTGCATAGTCACACATGTATCAGACCCCATGAAATTGAACATTTAGTTCAAGTGTAGAGGAGGATTGGTATCACCCCACTGGCAAAAAAGTCCCTACCTTAAACATACAAGAGAGATCAAGCCAAAATTATTCATTGAGCATTATTTAAAAAAAAAACAAAAATAAGAAAAACCAAACAAGCAAAAAGCTATCAATTAAAATATCATAGCTTGTGGCATGCTCACCTGTGTAAGATGTGTCTGGTAATGCATGCATGTATGCTCAAAACCTGCAGATTACTGTAAGAAGTTGCTTTATTCCAAAGCAGCTGCAAAGGTTCTGTTTAAGCTCAAATTGTGCAGTATCAAAATTTACCTCTGATGTTAAGGCTCTTCTTCCAAGCCACCTGCTGCCTCTCGAGACCCCTTGTATATTACTGCTTTATAAGATTCCCTATTTGTAGTTTGCATATTTATGCCCGGCAGATAAGCACACTTTGCTGTTAAGCCCCCTGAATCTTGATCAGCTCGCTCCAGGACTCTGAAGCTCACACCTCTGTGGTCAGTCTTCTAGATCTTTCTCTGTCCTGTTGATGGTTTCTGCCCATGCTCTCTCCATAACTTAGACTTCTCTTTCTCCTCCAAATCTAGTGTCCATTGGTATTTGAAGCCCACTCCAAGTATCAGTTCCTTCATGACCTGGGCCTGCCCATTCTGTCTACTCCACCTTTCCTTTCCCTGGATTCTGATTGCGTTGCCCTACGATAACATTTCAGTTATTCCAAATGTCTTCAGGGTATCTGGCTTTATCTCTACAACTAAGTACTGAAGGAGAGAGGCTTATGTCTTAAATTTCTTTCATTGATCATTTCAGCAGATATATTTCTTTTGTTATCCCCAGCTGTCTAACCAGTACATGGTGGAAACATAGTAGACACTCAATAAGTGCTAGCTGTTTGTTCAGACCATCTAACTTTTACAACAGGAGTCTAATCTCCAGTAAAAACCTTTTCTTGGACTTTACTAGGAAAGTGATCCTATTTTTAATTTGCACTTGCTTTATGTGTCTGTCCAAAAATGTTTCTTGGTAAAATAGAATAGCCTTTTGGCCATTTCTGGAGAACCCTAATACAGCACTCATCAAATGTTAGTGAATGGATGAATTCCCTTAGTAGTGTGAGAGGGAGGGCGTGAAATTCAGCCTCTCCTATCTGAATGGAATCGTGGGTTCCCATTTGTTTGCTTCTTCTCTTATTCATCTATACACTTGGGTTAATTTGCTTTTCTTTTTTTATTTTAAACATTTGGAACCTCTCAGTATATAAAATTGGTGCTGGTTGTTTGTTCAGTCCATCTACCTTTTCCAAGAGGGGTCTTCATTTTTAACCCTTGTTTTATTTTTAATTGCTTAATAATTACAGAAATTCTAGCAAGCATTTTGTTCTAGAACAACAAAGTTCTTTTAGGAAGGCAAGTTCCCTCTGAACATTTTCCAAATGTATGCCCATTTAAATATTTACTTGGAAGTCTCTTTTGTTGTTAACAAACTTATTTGGAAATTAATTCTGAGTGCAAATTATGCCTACATAATCCATTTGGACAAAAGCAAGCTGGTTGCCAGGTTACCATTTTAAATGGGCTCATAAAATAGTGCTTGGTAATATCACTTTAATCCAGTGTTTACTGTACCTGGCAACTGTCCTTGTCTTAAGCTTCAAAAGTATTTAGATAGGATGTGGTTACTAATGACCAAAGGACCACCACCACTGGATAATAGGATTAGAGGCAAGGTAAAGATAGTTTGCTACTCAGCAAGAGTTGACATTTAAATACATGCACGTTAAATTTGGCAAACTGGATGAAGTTTCTTTTATGCAGTTGAGTTCTGTTCTTGCCTGAAATATATTATTTATCAGAACCATATAAGGGCTACTTAACGCATTAGGAAATACTATCAGCTTTTTTTCTGCTTCTTACAACTTTCAGATAAAAGGACCACAAACAGGGTGAGGAAGTCATCATGAGCCTGGCTTGGGGCACAGGTGGATCGCCAGCCGTGCACGCTCCTGCAGCTGTGTCTCTCTAGCAGACATCAAGGGCTCCTCAGCTGTGTTCAGAGCCCAAAAATAGACACTTTCCCCTTCACTTCACTTCCTGACTCACCTCAAATATAATGACACTTTCCGCATACAAAAAGCACAGCTTTCTTTATTTTTATGCTCACACACACAAAAATCACCTGATGACATTAAAATGCAAAGGACTAAATCCAGATGGTATGATTTCTTCTCCGATACTCCTGGCACACACATCCCGTGTGCCTGCTCTATGCCATGTTCTTTTATTCTCGGCACCCTCTGAATCATTTTTTGAAAAAGAAATGGCTTTCCTTCTCAAGGTCTTGAAAAAAGAGTTGAAAGGAGTATCTGTCTGCAAACGTTCTTATAAATAGTTTTCTGAATTGAGAAAAGCAATTCTCAATTTTTGCTGTGGCAAAGTCTGCCTAGGTGTTTGCCTCTTGCTCGTGGGCACATGGCTGGACCACATGGCCCAGCCTCCCTTACGGTTAGGAGCGGCTCTAGGATTGGATTCTAGCCAACGCGATGTTGGCAGCTGTGACATGCGCCATTTCCAGGCTTGGCAAATAAAATCTCTTGCTCACATCTACATTCTGTCCCCTGCCTGCAGGGACTGTGTTCAGAGACTCCACCGCCCTAAATGGAAGGAGCCCAAGTAGATTTCTCTACCAACTACCACTGGGCCATGGTGTAAGCAAGAAATCAACTTGTATTGTAGAAAACCACTGAGGTCTGGGGTGGTTTGTTGGACCAATTAACCCATCTTGATCATTTTGACGCTCCTTAACCCTTGTGACCTTCACATACTCATGAAAATCCATGAAAATGGCCACCAAGAAGGGAAAATCAGCCGTCAACACGGAAGCTTACGTGCCGCCGACACTGAGGTAACCTGAAGCGGCTGCCCCTCTTCAGCCTGACTCTGTCTTCTGAAATTATGGTCAGGGGAGAAAGTCTACGTGGCCTGCTTTCTTTTTCTATAACTAAACTTTATTTTTAGAGAAGTTTTAAATTACATTGAAAGTATAGGGAATTCCCATATAACCCCCACACACCCACACCCGCATACCCACACACAGTTTCCCCTATTAGTAACATCTTACATTAATTTGTGTGGCACATTTTTTACAATTGATGAACCAGTATTGAAGCATTGCTACTAGTCAAAGTGTATAGTTTATACTCTGTGCTGTACAGTTGTATGGGCTTTGACAAATAGATAATGTCATGTATCCATCATTGCATTAGCATACAGAACAGTTTCACTGCCCTGAAAACGCCCTGTGTTCCACCTGTTCATCCCTCCCCACCCCCGAACCCCTGGCAACCACTATCTTTAAATCAGTGTTACGCCGTTAGCACAAGATAATAACTACAATAACAATAAATCAGCAGTCAACAGGGAAGCTCACATGCAGATAGCCCTGTGGTACGCTGAAGTGACTGCCCCTCTTTAGTCTGACCCTGTCCTTCTGAAATTATGGTCAGCTGAGAAAGTCCACCTGGGCCGCCTTCTGTTCTGTTCTCTGAAGGCAGCATGGGCATCTTCAAAATGTACGCTGGAAAAACCAGATAGAGATCAATAATCCTGACTTGCCATGCCATAGAGGCAACTCTGTTCCTGCCCTCACCACTCCCCTTCACAAGGATATTTTCTTGAATGCTGACAGTAGATGCATTTGGCCTAATGTTTCAAGATCTTCACAGACTTACAAGGTGACAAAATATGTTTATAAAAATTGTGTTACCCAGGTCTCACTGGACATGCCTACACTTCTTTTCTTAACCTTAAAAATACATCGGTGAAAAAACAAAAAAACAAATGTACATTTGACAACAATTCATTCAATCTGCTCACCATAGCCAGGGAAATTCAAGCTAAAAGAGAGAATTCACCTGGACAAGGCATTTTCAGTTAGGGCCACACGGGAACATCTGCTGGCTTGCAGGTGGGTCAAGTTTTTGTTTTATTTGCTTGGGAAGTACAAGTGTAGAAGAAGTACCCAAGTACTTGACATAGCCTTTTCTCTCCCCAGACAGCCTTGGCAATCAGGTCCCAGGAAGGAAGCAGGCATTTCCCCTCTAAAAAGGGCTGACTTTAACTCCCAGCAGTTCAGCTTTCTCAAAGTGGAAAATCCTTATTTTTTTTCCTGGCTGTACTACAGATCCAAAAATATCTCAGCCGTATTATCGTTCGTTGTCCTTTAACACCTGCATTGGAGGTTCTCTCAGGGCCTTTAAAGTCAATTTTTAAAAATCAACTCTCAAATTTTCAAAGGGCTGTGGGATGGGGGAGGTTGGAGATCAGACTCCAAAAGGGCCTGTGATGGAAATTTAAACTGCCTTCTGTGTGCCTGGCCTCCCCAGGAACATCTGCCTTGGCCTCACCACGCACCCACAGGGCAGGCTGCTGGTTCACTGATAAACACCGTGCTGTGGGATTATCCTGTCACTGTGGCTGGTTCCAAATAGAACTGCTGGTGATCCAGAAACAAAATGGACTCCTTTCCAGGAAGCTGTAATAAGGGGATTAAGAAACTATGGAGGCCTAGTAACATTTTCCATGTTACTTAGAACTTGGCCAGACTCAGCTTTCATCAAAATTAATCAACCCATCTGAGGCAGATCAGAGAGGAGATCCAAACCGGGATGAATGTTAATGCAGCGGGAGGCACCAAGGGCCTTACTGGTAATAGGCAAGAAAGCCTCTTTCCCCAAATGTGAGAGATGCTCGACCGTGCTCGACCATATGTCAGCTGCAATCTGCGGCCTTATGGATGGAGAACTCTCACAACCCCAAGGCACTGTGTTGAACATGGAACAAAATTTACAGTGCCAAAGGATGAAAGGCAGTCACTGGATTTAAAAGACAATTGAAATATCTTAGTAACAAAAGTGTTGGTAAATGAATACACCACTGATGTTGATTGCTTTGCATACTATGTGATGAAGGGTGAAAGAAGAGAGAGTTTTCTGAAATTTTTAAAAATGGGTAATTTTAATATTAAGTGTATAGTCTTCTTTTAAAACACATAAGAACACCAACACGTCCAATTTTGGCATCTTTCCAAAGTTGACAATTTGGGAGGCTCTACACACATCCCAATAAAATTACCATCTTTCAAGTAATGCATGGAACTGTTCTGCAAGTAGTGCCTGCAGAAACTAGCATGCCATATTAAACATTCTCAAGGGTTGCTATTCTCTATGTATATACTATCGATTTGACTTCTAAATAGCCTAAATTTTATTAACCTATGATTGTGATTAAGGAGCATGATCAAGGAGTTGCATTTTTGGGGTAAAAGGGCCTATCTAACATTAAAAATAACAAAGTTAAATTTACTAAGTGGCTCTAAAAACAGTGATCTAAAAAGAATTCTTGAAGTACTTGGCACAATGATGAAACGCTAGAATAAGTGGCTAGTTCCCAAAGGTGATTTGACAGACAAATATTTATTTCGATGTTTACTTTCTGGTACAATGATTTAAAAGGTCAGCAAGAAAGAGTTTAAAGAGCACTTTTTTACCTCTACTTTCAGTTATGAACAGCTTTCTGTTAAGGACAACTAGGAAAGCACAAAAAATATTTTAAAAATCTGTCTGAAGGCATTGGAAGCCAATAGGCACAGAAGGATTATAGTGCTAAAATACTGAAGAAATCATTCAGAAAGTGGAATGCTTCATTTGGGTCTGCTTTTACACCAGTGGCATCTGCCTTTTCCAGAATAGGTGACAACAGCCAGGAAGCCACAATGACCACAGCATCTTTTGGAGTTAGGAGGACAAAATTGAAGTAGACAACTGGTTGGTTATCCTGGTAACTGCTTTGGATTAAAACCTCAAAAAGTTCTAAGAGTAAGAACTCCAGGAGTAAGGGTAAACCAGAAGTACACAACCTCTCAAAGTGATTGAAGTTCAGATTTAAATCATGTATATTCTTAAAAATAGACTATAGTGAGCCTCTATGGCTAGTGCATATACCTATGTGCCAGAAGCCATCAAAAATTATCTGTTTGGGAAAGTAACATCAATATAAGGCTAATTTTATCCCTATGCTTTTATATGCTGTCAAAAACAATCAGGCATATGGAAAGATAAGAAAACCTGGGGTGATGATGGTAGAAACAGACCACAGAAAAAATGTTCTGACCTACAGATAAAGACTTTAAAATAGCAAAGTTTGATATATTAATATTTAAGGAGATAAATTCATTGAGAAGTTCATCAGAGATTTGAAAACTATTAAAAAATGAACTCAGTCAAGTTAACAGCATATTATACACAGTTGGAAAATCAGTAAGTAAGCTAAAAGGTAAATCAGAAGAAAATATCCAAAATGAAAAATGAAGGCTATGGAGAAGAGAAAATAAAAAGAAAAGAAAGAGAAGATAGTGTAAGGAAGTCTAACAGATATGGAATCTGAATCTAAGAGGCAGAGATGAAAGAAAATGTGGAATAAATTATCAATGATAAAATCATAATGGCTGAAGATTTTCCCAAATTTAAGAAATATATCAAGCCACATATTCAAGAATTACCATGAGTCCCAAGATGTTTTAAAATAATTCACATCAAGATATATCATAGTAAAACTGCTAAACCTGGGAAGCAGATGTGACTCAAGTGATAGAGCTTCCACCTACCATATGGGAGGAAATGGGTTCGATCCCTGGGCCTCCTGGTGAAAAAGAAGAAGAGAAGGCATGCCTGTGCAGCAAGCCAGTGCCCATGCAAGTGCCTGCATGGTCAGCACAAATGCCCACATGGTGAGCACAAGTGCATGCACAGTGAGCTAGTGCTTGTGCAAGTGCCCACACTAGTGCCCATTTGGGGAACCAGTGCCTGCACAAGTGAGTCATACAGCAAGATGATAATGCAATAAAAGAGAGACAAGGGGAGAGTCAAGGTGAAGTACAGGAGAAACCAGGATCTGCGGTGGTACAATTGACAGGAAACCTCTCTCCACATCAGAAATCTCCAGGATCGAATTCCTGTGAATCCTAGAGGAGAGAAAATGAGAAGAGAAGAAAATACAGGCAGCAAAAACAGCAGGGTGGGAGGAGGGGAAGGGGGTGAAAGAAAGAAAGAAAGAAAGAAAGAAAGAAAGAAAGAAAGAAAGAAAGAAAGAAAGAAAGAAAGAAAGAAAGAAAGAAAGAAAGAAAGAAAGAACCTTTTTTAAAAAACCACTATTTAAAAAAAAACTACTGAATCCAACAAGAAAAAAAAAGGAACATCTTAAAAGCAGACAGAACACGGAGAAAATAAGACAGGAGAAAGAATTGGCTTACACCTTCTGAAGAGAAACAATGGAAAGCTGAAGAAAATAGAATAGCATCCTTAAGAAATAAATAACTGTGAATCTAGAATTCTATACCCAGTGAAAATATCCTTCAAAAATGACAATGAAATAACATGTTTAAATAAGCAAATTGAAAAAAATTATCACTTACAGGTCTGAACTATTATAAAATCAGGATGAAATCATGTTTTTTAGGCAGAAGGAAAATGACTCGGGAAGCAGTTAAACAACAAAAACACCACCAACAACATCAAGTAAATATGTTGGTAAATTTACATTAATGTTAACTTAAAAAAAATTAACAATGACGTGTGGAGTTTAAAGCATAGAGAGAATTTAGATATACAAAAACAATGGTATATGGTGTTCATATGTTAAAAGGCTTTACATTATTGGGCCAGTGGTAGAATTACTAACTTTACAACCACTTTGGTAACTCTAGGGTACATATGGCAATCTCTAGGATAAACAGTAAAAGAACAGGAGAAAATCTTCTAGAGGTAGAAATGGAATAATACAAAAATAGCAAATAAATCCAAAAGAAGGCAGGGAAGGAAAGAAAAAATTTACATAGAGCAGGCAGAACAAATAAAAAGCAAATAGGAGATTGTTTCAGCTAGAATATATGGGTAATTACATTAATGTAAATGGGATTAACAATATTGGACAGGGAATTCTAGCTAATTAAGTAAGGCTAGGAAATAAATAAATAGTATATTGGAAAGGGAGAAATAAAATTATTATTGCTAGATGACAATTGTATATGTCAAAAATAAAAAGAATCTATAGATAAATTATGGAATAGCAGGTGATTTCTACAAGGTTACTGAATATAATTTCAATTTCAAGATCAGTTTTTTTTAATATACTAGCAAAAGTTATTTGGAATAAAAATTTAAGAAAAATAAAAATTTAGAATAGCAAATATCTATAAATAAAACTAATAAGAATGTGTAAGACCTCTACAGGAAGAATACAAAATTACTCTCAAAATAATTTAAAAAATAGACAACCCAAAAGAAAAATGGACAAGAGATTTAAACACACTCTTCAAACCATTATCAAAATGGCTAATAAAAATATAACCATGTATTCCTCCTCATCATTCAGTGAAATACAAGTTAACAACACAGATATATGCTACTACAAATGACATCAGAATGGCTAAAAATTTAAAAGATTGAAAATACTGAATCATGAGGACATGGAGCAACTGAAATTCTTTTCACTCTTGGTGGGAGTACAAACTGATAAAACCACCTTGAAAAACTGTTTACATTATCCTCTAAATTTAAACGTCCACCTGCCATACAACCCAGCATTTCCTCTTCTGTGTATACACCCAGCTGAAAGACATGCATGTTGGTACCAAGAGACATGTATAAATCACAGCAAAATTATGCAAAACAGATCCAAACTCAAAACAATCCAAACGTTTAAGCATGATAGAATATATACATATGCACACATGTATATTCATATGCAATAGGATTCTAGGCAGCGATGAAAAGGAATGAATCCCAATCACATGTTATGAAATAGACTAATCTTACAAACATGATACTGAAAAAAGTGAGACTGAAACACCCAAGCTAGGACTCCATTATATAAATTTAATGAACAGGCAAAACTAAACTATAGTGTTAGAACTCAAAAGAGTGGTTACTCTGAGGAGCAAGGTAATGCTTAGGAGAGAGTATGAGGCTGCTTCTGTGATTCTGGCAATGTTTCAATTCTTGACCTGGTTTATAATCACGCTAGTGCTCACTTTGTGATAATTAATTGCCCTGAATTTTATAGGTTTGCACACTTTTCTGTAGTTGTGTTTTCCTGCCTGGTGAATAGAGATTTGAAAAAAAAAATTTTTTTTAAAAAGCCTCTTTCCATTTATGTGAGCTTCTGATTACATTTCCTCATTGATAAACTGGGATGTAATAACAATGGTTGTCAGAATTTTTCAGTATTTAATGAAGTCATAAATATAAGGGTGCCTAACACAGTTATGAGCACATAGGGCACTTGCCAGGAGATAGATCAATCAGGAGATAGATCAATCACATAACACACTCCACAGATGTTGTTTTGAGGATACATGACCTTTTTGTTCTCTCCCTCCCACTCCCCTTCCCCTTCCCCCCTCCCCCGCCTAGTGGTTTTTGCTGTCTGTGTCCAATTGCTGTGTGATCTTCTGTATCTATTTCTCTTTTTTTGTCTTCTCTTCTCATCTTTCTTCTCTAGGATTCACCAGGATTTGATCCTGGGAACTCCTGATGTGGAGAGAGGTTCCCTGTCAATTGTACCACCTCAGTTCCTGATCTCTGTTGTGCTTCACCTTGACTCTCCCCTTTGTCTCTCTTTTGCTGCATCATCATCTTGCTGGGTGACTCATTTGTGCAGGCACTGGCTCACTGCGTAGGCACTCGGCTTCCTGCTCAGGCAATTGGCTTGCTGCTCGGGCACTTGTCTCACCATGCGGGCACTGGCCCTACGCAGACACTGGCTCACCACGCGGGCAATTGCACCATGCAGACACTGGCTCACCACGTGGGCACTGGCCCTACACAGACACTGGCTCACCACGTGGGCACTTGCCCTACGCAGACACTGGCTCACCACGCGGGCACTTGCACTATGCAGACACTGGCTCACCACGCGGGCACTTACACTATGCAGACACTGGCTCACCACGTGGGCACTGGCCCTAGGCAGACACTGGCTCACCACGCGGGCACTGGCACTATGCAGACACTGGCTCACCACGCGGGCACTTACACTATGCAGACACTGGCTCACCACGCGGGCACTTGCACTACGCAGACACTGGTTCACCACGCGGGCACTGGCACTTTGCAGACACTGGCTCACCATGTGGGCCCTCAGCTCACTGTGCAGGCCCTTGGCTCACCATGTGGGCACTGGCTCACCACGCAGGCATGCTCTCTCTTCTTCTTTTTCACCAGAAGGGCCCAGGGATTGAACCCGGTTCCTCCCATATGGTAGGTGGAGGCCCTGTCACCTGAGCCACATCTGCTTCCCTAAATGGCCTTTTTGGTGCTGTTTTGGGCAAAGCCGTTTTCTCTCAGTGCATGTAACCATCTATTTTGATGACATTAAACTAGTAATATTTTGTAATGAAGAGAAGTGATAGAAGAGTAGCCTATTTAGGATTTTACTTCATATCCTCTTATAGTAAATGGGAGTCCTCATTGGGTTATAGCTAAGATTCTGTTTTGTATCTGATTAACTTGGTTTCAAATCCCAATTTTATTGCCTATTTTTTGTGACCTTGGTCAGGATATTCCTAAGCGTCAGTTTCTCCATTTGCAAAATAAAGTTAATAACAGATCTTAAACAGTATAGGCTTACTGTTAAGTATTTAATGGCAGATATCAAGACCTCAAGAAGATTTAGCTTAAAAGGGCATTAATTACTTTAAAAGTGTTTTATTATTAGAGGCTAGAGAAAAAGTGCTACAATAATCATTTAATATGAAAGTGATTTGAATCCCTACCAATTTCTGTGTAAAAAGTCCAGAAACATTAGCCTTTAAACACTAGATTTTTAAAAATAATTGTTTTCTTCTGCAAATGAATTAAACAATTCATTACACTAGAAAACAAAATATGCTAAAATAATTTATATGTTTGCAGCTTCTGGGGCAATAATATGACCAGTTATTATCCTATAAATTTAGTCAGTCAGTCAAACTCAAGGCAGTCAGGCCATTTTTAATTTATTCATTCTGCAACTGTTAGCTAGTGCTTACTTCCTCCCAGACACTGCACTTTGAACACAAAAATAAATAAAATACAGTCCATGAATGAGAAATTCACATTCAATGCAAGAAAAATAGCCAAGATAGTCATTCAGTTGCTCAGTCAAAAATTATTGAGCAATTCTAGATGGGTAGTCAAAGATGAATGTCTTTATGTCTCTGCTCTTGACGAGCACACAGTCTAGAGAGCATGATAAATGCCAGCAACATGCTCTAAGTTTCAGGACAAAGGGCAGAGGAGAAAGCAGTTGACTCCCCTGGGAAAGCAATGGTCTAGAGGAGGGGACAGCTGAGCTGCGAGCTGAAGGATGAGAGGAAGAGCATCCTGTTTAAAGGAGGAGGTATACATTGGCAAGTTTGGGGAACTGCACATAGTTCGGTGAGGCTTGAACTTTGAGTGGATGGAAACAATGAAGGGGGAAGAGGCTGAAAAGTCAAAGTAAGGAGGAAGATAGTTGACCAAAGGCCTTTTACTACTATGCCCAAGACTTTGGACTTTATCCTGTTGGTGATGCATTGCTATTCGTCGGTTTAAAGTAGAGCAGTGACATATTCAAGTTTGATTTTTAGAAACATAAATGCTAATGGTGGTGTGGATGATAATCACCAAAGCTGGACAGCCTGGAGACCCTGTTCCGGTCCGAGAGGGGACTGGTGTGCATGGAGACAATTCAGATACGAAGGTATTGCCAGCTGCTTGGGGATGGCGAGGAAAGGGGCTGGGGGTTTAGTGGTGTCCTTCCAGCCATGGGATACACAAGAGAATTGGGGGGAAAAGCATAAGGTTAGCTTCCACTTGCTGAGTTTTAGATCTCTCAGGACTAAACAGACAAGGATGACCGTGAGGGAAGCATCACATCTAAACCTTCATTGATTCTTGATAAAATCTACAACCTTTTTTTCTGTCTGATAAATGATAAGAACGTCTTCAGAGTTGTAAAATAAACATATTTATGTTAATGGTTATACTTTTCTAGGGCAAGCCTGATAAACCATTTAGAGCAAGGATTAGTTCTGTGACCTCTTTGGAAAGTGTCCCATTAGTCCTCTACAAATAATTCTATGAGTATCATAAATTCTCCTTTCCCCTACCTGAGAGTCATAAGTTCTCCCTTCTTTTAAATATTCCTTTCTTCCCACCTCCACCCTTCCCACTGACCACAGAACAATTCTCCAAAAGGGGCTTTAGACTGTGTCTGTAAAAAAAATACACCTATAATTTTGAAATGTTTAAGAGCAGAGGGAGTTGAAGCTGTGTACCTTTGGGCTTCTCTTCCTCCCTACATGTAGTTGTTAGCAAAAGATGCAGGCTTATTTTAAATTTTGAGAACTGACTTTATTTTCCAAAACAAATATTCTCATTATCTTGGGATGCTGTTATTTATTTCTTGAATAGTCACTTAATTTTTTCTCCTGTGAATACACTATTTTCCTGATTACAGCATGCACACAATGAAGGCATGTCTTAAGTGGCTTTGAATCATCTAATGTCCTTAGCACAGCACCGTGCACATAGTCCATGCTCAGGAATGTTTGTTAATTATTATTTGAGTTGGTATTTTAACTAGCCAACTGATGCCATTTACTGTTTTTCAGCAATTCAAATTTTAAACAAGCTACAAATCTTGGGTTTGTTGAATAAGATGTCTGGGTTTTCTTTTTTCTTTTTTTTTTTTTTGTTTGTTTTTTGAGTTAAATTTTTATTTTTAAAGAAGGTTTAGATTACATAAATATTCCAACAAAAATAAAGAGGATGCCCATATATTGCAACCCCTCCCACTCCCATACTTTCTCCCATTAACAACATCTTTCATTAGAGTGGTACATTTGTTACAATTGATGAACACATATTGACACATTGCTACTAACCATAGGCTATAGCTTACATCATAGTTTATAATTTGCACCACACAATTTTATAGGTTTTGACAAAATGTGTAATGACCTGTATCTGTCATTGCAATGTCATGCAGGACAATGCCAATGTCTCCAAAGTATCCCATATTATACCTATTCTTCCCTCACCCTCCCTTCAGAATCTCTAGTGGCTATTGCCTTATATCAATGATACAAGATCTTCCATTGCTAGAATAATCATAAGTCTGCTTAAGACCACAGTTGCATTCCCCCCATATGTTTGTTCACTCCTCAATCTTGAGGATTTTAGAATGGTGATGTCTACTCTGCTTCTGATTGAGAGGGGACTTAGATCCCATGGGGCAGATGGGTGGAACTGTCTTGCTTGCAGTTGTAGATAATCTTTGTTTTTTGAGATGGGTGTTGTCCTTCATCATCCTTTTGTTCTTTTTCCTGGGCGGGTCCATTGAACAGGACAGTAGGTGTTGCAACTCTTACTGAGATTCAGGGCTCAACCAGCATATGAACAGACCAAAGATTTTAAGTTTCTGAGACATATATTTAATAAGTATAGTGTTAATTATAGGTTCAAACAAAAGGGGCAAAAGAGTCATATGTAGGAAAAATGTAAATGAGTCTAACTCTGTTAGATTAGGGAGCATATATCCTAAAGTAAAGCCCACTGACAGGGTGCCAAATTCCTGAGATTGTCTGCCCTACATACAGTGTCTAGATGTCTCTAGAGCCCTCAGGAGCCCTGCTGTTTGAGGCACAGTTTACTGTGGAGGTCAATGAGATCCTGCTGAGACATGCATAAGTGTAACCTCTGGAATGGCCTCCCAAATCACTTTGAAATGTCCTAGCCATAAAAACTCATTTGTATTTAATGTTTCCCTCTTTTGGTCAATGTCTTTTTCCAAACGTATCATTAGCTGGTTCTTGGTCATAATCCCTCAGTGCCAGGGAGGCGCATCCCCAGGAGTCATGTCCCATGCCAGGGTGGGGTGGGGAGGAAGGTAGGGAATTTTTATGCTGAGTTTGGCTTAGAGAGATGCCACATTTGAGCAACAAGGAGGCTTTTAGAAGGTAACTCTTAGGCAATATATAATACTAGGCTAAGTTTCAATTTCTTGAGAAAAGGTCTATAAGCACAACCATCAATATCAAGAGCTTAGTGTAATGATCTGTTGTATCATTCAGCCAAAGGGGTGCTGATACAAAATACCAGAAACCTGTTGGCTTTCATAAAGGGTATATATTTGGGGTTGAAGCTTACAGTTACCAGGTCATAAAGTATAAATTATTACCCTCACCAAAGTCAGGTGGGGACTCAACATCCTACTGATATGGCCCAATCAAGATTTAATCATTATTTAATCAAGAAAAGTGAAACCTTTGCATCCAATACAATCCTTTTTTTTAAGGATTTATTTTTATTTATTTCTCTCCCCTTCTCCCTCACCCCAGTTGTCTGTTCTCTGTGTCCTTTCGCTGTGTGTTCTTCTGTGAGAGTTTCTATTCTTGTCAGTGGCACCTGGAATCTGTGTCTCTCTTTTTTGTTGCGTCGTCTTGCTACGTCAGCTCTCCATGTGCATGGCACAACTTTTGGGTGGGCTGCACTTTCTTTTGCACTGAGCTGCTCTCCTTATGGGGCATACTCCTTGTGTGTGGGGCTCCCCAACATGGGGGACAACCCTGCATGGCACCTCACTCTTTGCATGCATCAGCTGGCATGTGGGCCAGCTCCACACCAGTCAAGGAGGCCCTGGGTTTGAACCGTGGGCCTCCCATGTGGTAGGCAGAAAGTCTACCCATTGAGCCAGGTCTGCTTCCCCCAATACAATCTAATATGCCCAGAGAAACAAACCAGTTTATAAACATAATCCAATATCTATTTTTGGAATTCATAAATAATGCTAAACTGCCACATCTGTCCTCCTTTGCTAGGCACTGCCCATGTACTTGGGAGATTCTTGCTGTTCTATTAGAGAATGCAGCAGGACTTCCCAGGATGGTATTCAATATGTTTTGCTTATTGGGTGGGTCTCCACCCACTGAGACAACACCCCATGACTACTTGAACATATTCATATGCTATAGAGGTATGCCCCAGGTATACCCCTCCCCACACATCCCCCATCACTGACAACCTGCACTAGTGTTTCCCCCCTGCCTCACTTGTGAGCCTTCTGCAAAACAAAACCTCTCCAAAAACAAAGCTAAAAAGCATAAACAGATAAAAATAATAAGAAAATAAAATCATAACAAATAAAATGTAAAAATAAATAGAATAAAGAAATAAAAAATAAAATGAAAGTACAATAAAATTTTTTTCTATATTTCATTCATTGCCGTAAAATCTGTTCTATTATGTACAAAGACAATTTCTTCCATGTATTTCCCCAGTGTTTCATTTTTTTCACTTTATTTTCAAAGAAGCTCTAGGTTATAGAAAAGTCACATAGGAAATACAGGGGATTCCCATATATTCAAATCCCTCCTCCTCTCCCCCACTCCCCTATTAATTTTACATGTGTATGGTACATTTTACATGTGTATGGTGCATTTGTTACAATCGATGTACAAATAATGAAATACTGTTACTGTAATGAATACTGTTACTACTAAATGATTTACATTATGGTTTACATTCCCCCATCCCAGATGGCTCTTCCTCAGTTTGCTGTTGTTTTTGCTCATTGTTTGTACTTGTTGTCTGCTCATGGTCTGTTTTTGTTTTCTTTTCCTTTTTAGGAGGCACCAGGAACTGAACCTGGGACCTCCCATGTGAGAAGCAGGCACTCAATTGCTTGAGCCACCTACGCTCCTTGATCATTTTTTTGTGTGTTGTTGTTTTGTTAATTGTCTGCTCATCTACTCATTGTGCTCTCATTGTCAGCTTGTTTATTTTTTGTTTATTTTATTTTATTTATTTATTCCCTCATCTGCCTTCTTCATCTGTTTGCTCATTGTTTGTTTGTTTTTAAGTTTATTTTTTCCTTCCCCTCACCCTCCCCTGGCCTGCTGTTTTTGCTGTCTGAATCCATTCACTGTGTGATCTTCCGTCTCTCTTTCTCTTGTTGTCTTCTCTTCTTATCTTCTCCTCTAGGATTCCTGATTCAATCCTGCAGACCCCTGATGTGGAGAGAGGCTCCCCTGTCAATTGCGCCACCTCAGTTCCTGGTCTCTGCTGCACTTCACCTTGATTTTCTCATTCCTCTCTCTTTTGTTGCATTATCATCTTGCTGCATGACTCACTTGTGTGGGCTGTGGCTTACCGAGTGAGCACTTGGCTTTTTGCGAGGGCACTCAGCTCACCACACAGACACTGGCTCACCATGTGTGCACTTGCAAGGACACTCAGATTATCACACTGGCACTTGGCTCACCACACAGGCACTCACCTGGGTCCTTGACTTAACGCATGGGCACTTGGCTCATCATGTGGGCACTCAGCTTGCCATGTGGGCACTAGCTCACTGCACAGGCACTTTCTCTTCTTCTTTTTCACCAGGAGGCTCCAGGAATTGAACCCAGGTCTTCCCATATAGTAGGCAGAGGCCTTATCACTTGAACCACATCCGCTTCCTTGCTTATGGTTTTTGTTCATTGTTTGCACTCATTGTCTGCTCATTGTTTTTTGCTCATTGTCTCTTCTTTGTCTGTTGGTTTTTTCTTTAGGAGATACAGGGAACTGAACCCAGGACCCCCCATGTGGGAGGCAGGCACCCAAGCATTTGAATTACATCCACTCCCTGCTCTTTTATTTTTGCTCATTGTCTGCTTGTTGTTTGTTCATTGTCTTACTTGTTTTTGCTCATCTACCCATTGTTGTTTTTTTCTCATTGCTCATTGTCTTCCTCATTGATTTTTCTAGTTGTCTGCTTGTTGTTTTTGCTAGTTGTCTGTTTTTGTTTGTTTGTCTTCTTTAGGAGGCACCAGGAACCAAACCCAGGACCTCCTATGTGGGAGATGGGCACTCAACTGCTTGAGCCACTTCAGTTCCCATAATTTACAGTTTGCACCATACACTTTTTTAGGTTTTGATAAAATTTAAAATGACCTGTATCCATCATTATCATGCAGAACAATTCCAATGTCCTATGTTTCATCTATTCTATTCTTCCCTTCCCCTCCCCTTGGAATCTATGGTAAACACTTAGTTTCAATTTTTGAAGAATAAGGTTCATAGTTACATGCAATTGTATTGAGGACTTGATATATTCGTCTGTTTTGTTTATTAGGTCCTGTTTATGTTCTTGAGAGATTCCTGTTCCTCTAATTGAGAACAAAACAGGACTCCCCAGGAAGGGAATTAAATATTTTCTTATTTATTTAGTCCACCCACTAATATAACACTAATATGAACACTTTCATATTCCATAGAATCATGTCCCAGGTGTGACCTACTCTCATATCCGCAGCCCCCAACATTCTGCACCAGTAACCCTCCCTTGCTATATTTGCCAGAAGAACATTCCCACAATTGTAGTTTTAACCACAGACGTACTAAACTCTTGAGTTCACCTGCTCCTTCCTCCAGCCCTCCCTCCAGTTCCGTAAATATTCCAACTCAACCACCCGCACTCTACTCCCCCTCACATTCCAGCACGATCAAACCCAATCAGATCACTGCACCACTATCATCCCCATCCACTGCCCAGCCACCCGCTTCCACCTTCGTATACTTTTTGCCCCTATGAAGCAGCAGTCGACCAACCTTTCTGAGTAACTAACAAACTGTCCTTCACAATGGCTGCACCATTCTACATTCCCACCAGCAATGGATGAGTGTTGCCTTTCCTCTATGTCCTCTCCAACACGTGTAGTCCTCTGCTTTTTAATAGCTGCCAATCTGCTAGATGTAAGAGGATATCTCATTATAGCTGTGATTTGCATTTCCATAATATCATGTGACATGAGCATCTTTCCCTGTGCTTTTTAGCCATTTATCTTTCTTCTTTGGAGAAGCATCTATTCAAATCTCTGGCCTATTTTTTAACTGGGTTTGTCTTTTTATTTTTGAGGTATAGGATTTATTTATATATTCTGGGTATTAGGCTCTTATCAGACAAATGGTTGACAAATACTTTCTCCAATTGAATAGGTGCTTTTTCACTTTCTTGACAAACTCCTTTGACATGCAAACGTTTTTAATTTTGTGGAAGTCCCATTTATCTCCTTTATATTTTGTTGCTTGTACTTTGGGTTTATGAAACCATTTCCTACTGCAAGATCACACAGATGCTTCCCCATGTTACCTTCTAGGAGCTTTATGGACTTGGCTCTTATATTTACATCTTTGATCCATCTTGAATTAATTTTTGTATAAGTTGTGAGGTAGTGGCCCTTTCTCATTCTTTTGAATATGGATATATAGTTCTCTAAGAATCATTTGTTGAAAAAGCCATTCTCTCCCAGTTGAGTGGGCTTGGTGGCCTTGTCGAATATCAGTTGACAGTATATGCAAGAATCTATATCAAAGCTCTCAATTTGTTCCATTGGTTGGTATGTCTATCCTTATGTCAATACCATGCAGTTTTGACCACTGTAGCTTAGTAGTATGTTTTAAAGTCAGGTAGTGTGATTTCTCCCATTTTGTTTTTCTTTTCAATATGTCTTTGGCTATTCAGTGTCCCTAGCCCTTCCAAATTAATCTCATAGTTAGCTTTTCTAATTCAGTAAAAAATGCTGTTGTAATTTTTATTGGGATTGTGTTAAATCTGTAAATCAGTTTGGGTAGGACAGACATCTTAATAATGTTTAATCATCCAATCCATGAATAGGGAATATTCTTCTATTTATTTAAGTCTTTTTTTATTTCCTTTAACAATGTTGTATAGTTTCCTGTGTACAAGTTCCTTACATCTTTAGTTAAATTTATTCCTAGGTGTTTGATTCTTTTGGTTGCTATTTTAAATGGAACTTATTTCTTGATTTCTTCCTTAGATTGCTCATTATTGGTGTAAAGAAATGCTACTAATTTTTGCATGTTGATTTTATATCCTGCCATTTTATTGAACTCATTTATCAGCTCTAGAAGCTTTGTTGTAGATTTCTCAGGGCTTTCTATGTATAGGATCAAGTCATGCAAATAGTAAAATTTTTACTTCTTCCTTTCCAATGATATCCTTTTTCAATCTAAGTGCTCAAGCAAGTACTTATAACACAATGTTAAATAAGAGTGGTGACAGTGGGCTTCCTTGTCTTTTTCCAGATCTTAGAGGGAAAGCTTTCAGGATTTCAACATTGAATATGATATTAGCTGTGGGATTTTTATATATACCTTTTATCATTTTGAGGTAGTTTCCTCTATTCCTATCTTTTGAAGTGTTTTTATAAAGAAAGGGTTCTGTATTTTCTCAAATGCTTTATCTGTATCAATAGAGATGATCATGTGATTTTTTTTTCTTTTGACCTGTTAATGTGATGTATTGCACTAATTGATTTTCTTATGTTGAACCATCCCTGCATACTAGGCATGAAACGCACTTGGTCATGGTGTATTATTCATTTGATGTGTTGTTGAATATAATTAGCAAGTATTTTGTTGAGAATTTTAGCATCCACTTTCACCAGAGAGATTGGTCTGTAATTTTCCTTTCTTGTGACTTCTTTATTTGGCTTTGGTATTAGGGTGACCATAAAATTAGTTACACAATGTCCCTCCACTTCTATTTTTTCGAAGAGTTGAAGCAGGATTGGTATTAGCTCTTTCTAGAATGTTTAATAGAGTTCACCTATGAAGTCATCAGGTTCTGGTCTCTTCTTAGCTGGGAGGTTTTTGATGACTAATTCAATCTCATTACTTGTGATTGGTCTGTTGAGTTCATCAATTTCTTCTTTTGTCAGTACAGGCTACTTGTGTGTTTCTAGAAATTTGTCCATTTCATCTAAGTTATCCATCTTGTTGGCATACAACTTTTTCAAAGTATTGTCTCGTACTACTCTATTTCTGTGGGATCAGTGGTGATATACCCTTCTTTGTTTCTTATTTTATGTATTTGCATATTCTCTCTCTTTTTCTTTATTAGTCTTGCTAAGGGTTTGTAAATTTTATTAATCTTCTCAAAGAACCAACTTTTGGTTTTTTGAATTTTTTCTAGTTCTTTCTTATTTTCAATTTCATTTAGTTCTGCCCTTATCTTCGTTATTTCCTTCTTTCTACTTGCTTTGGGATTGGTTTGTTGTTCTTTTTCTAATTCCTCTGGGTGTGCAGTTAGGCCTTGGATTTTAGTTCTTTTTCAAATATAGGAATTTATGATCATAAATTTCACTCTTAGCATTGCTATTGCCGCATACCATAGGTTCTGATATGTCATGCTGTAATTTTCATTCATTTCAAGGTAGTTACTGATATCTTTTGCAATTTCCTCTTTGACCCACTGGTTGTCTATGAGTATGCTGTTTCACTTTCATATCTTTTTGCCTAATCTAGTGTTCTGCCTCTTACTGATTTCCAGCTTTACTCCATTGTGGTCAGAGAAATTACATTGCATAATTTCAATCTTTATGAATTTGTTGAGAGTTGTTTTGTGGCCTAGCACGTGGTCTATTCTGGAGTATGATCCATGTGCACTTGAGAAGACTGTATATCCCATTGTATTTGGGTGTAATGTTCTGTATATAACTATTAGGTCTAGATCCTCTAACATATTATTCAAGGTCTCTGTTTTTTTATTGATACTCTTCCATTATTTTGTCTTATGGTGATAATGGCGTATTAAAGTCCCCTATTATAATTGTAGAGGAACCTATTTCTCCATTTAGTTTGTCCAATGTTTGTCTCATGTATTTTGAGGCACCCTTGTTATGTGTATAAATATTTATGATTGCTCTTTCTTCTTCATAGATTACCCCCTTCATTAATATATAATGTTCTTCTTTGTCTCCTACAATGGTTTTCCATTTAAGGTCATTTTGTCCAATATTAGTATAGCTGCTTCCACCCTTTTTGGTTATTCTTTGTATGCAAAATCTTTTTTCAACCATTCACTTTCAGCCTTCATGCATCTGTGGGTCTAAGGTGAGTTTCTTATAGAGTGCATACAGATGGGTCATATTTCCTTATCCATTTTACCAATCTCTGTCTCTTGATTGGAGAGTTTAATCCATTAACATTCAATGTTATTATTGTCAAGGCACTATTTTGACATTAGCCATAATTTCTTTAGGTTTATATATGTCATATGATGTTTTTATTTCTCTTTGTATCTTTTTAGTTATTCTTGCCAATAATCTTCCTTCTTATACTCTCCTCCAACCATTCCTCTCCTGTTTTTTCCTTTCAACCTGCAGAACTCCCTTTAGTATTTCTTGAAGGACAGTCTTCTTATTGACATAGTCTCTTAATTTTGGTTTATCTGTGAATATTTTTAACTCTCCCTTATTTCTGAATGCCAGTTTTGCTGGATACCAAATTCTTGGCTGACAGATTTTTCTTTTATCACCTTAACTATGTCATACCACTGCCTTCTTGTCTCCATGGTTTCAGATGAGAATCAGCACTTAATCTTATTGAGCTTTCCTCATAAGTAATAGATCTCTCTTTTTTTTTTTTCTTTTTATCCTGCTTTCAGTACTTTCTCTTTGTTTTGAGCATTTGACAATTTGTAAATATATGTCTCTGGGTAGATCTGTTAGGATTTATTCTGTTTGGAGTGTGCCACACTTCCTGGACCTGCACGTCCATGTCCCTCAAAACAGTTGGGAAATTTTCAGCAATTATTTCTTCCAATACTCTTTCTGTCCCCTTTCCCTTATCTTCTCCTCTTTCCCTTATCTTCTCCCTCTGGGATGCCTTTATAATGCTATGTTTATATGTTTCATGCTGTCATTCAATTCCCTGTGTCCCTGCTGAATTTTTTTCTTTTTACCTATTTGTTCTATTAACCATTTGATTTTAGATGTACTATCTTTGACACCACTAATTCTTTCCTTTGCCTGTTCAAATCTGCTGTTATGTGCTTCCATCATATTTTTTATTTCTTGCCCTGTGCCATTCATCACCATCAGATCCATTATCTTTTTATGTATGCTTATAATTTCTTCAGTATATCCCCCCAGTGTTTTCTTAATTTCTTTTATCTAGACCTTTATTAAGTTGATTCGTGCTATTTTTTTGGACATTCTTGATTAGTTGTTCCACATTCTGCATCTCCTCCTGTTTTTCAGTTTGTTCATTAGACTGGGCCATGTCTTCCTGTTTCTTAGTATAGCTTGTAATTTTCTGTTGGTGTCTAGGCATTTGTTTAGCTCATGAGCTTATTCACATGTTACCTTCTACTTCTACTCTAGGGATTTTTGTTTTGTTTTGTTTTGTGTCAAGTTTCCTTTTCAACACTTGGTTCCACTTATTCTAATTCTTGTAATTGCTTGTGTTCTCTTGGAAAAAATATTAAGACCATAGAAGAGAAAAGAAAGAAGAGAAAAAGAATAATAATAATATAATTTTTAAAAAGATAGAAAAGGAACTATTTAAAAATCCAGGAAAAAAGTAATAAGAGTGAAAAAATCATAAAAAATATAAAGGAATAAGAATTAAAAAGTTGAAATTTTTTAATGAAATGAGAAAAAATAGAATAAAATAAAATAATAGAAATATGAGAAGAGAAAGAAAAAAAGATGATGACCAAACAAGAAAAGAAGAAATGAAAGAAAAGCAATTGAAGAGGAAAACATGAAAGAAAGAAAAGAAAGAAAAAACTAAGGAGAAAAAATAAGGACAAGAAAAAAGGAAACAAAGAAGGGTAAAGACAACATACAAAAACCCAAAAAACAGCCTTCCTTCTTAGACCCTAGGATCTGTCACAGGCTGCTGGTGCTCATTAATCAATCACCTTGCAGCTTGTCCTCCAGTGAATAAAATAAAGAATAAAAAATAAAATTAAAATGATAAAAAATTAAAAATAACTTTGAAAAACCTACAACGAAAAAACATCTTAATCTATAATTTCCTCATCATAAGGTACCAGCTGGGTGCCTGACAACCCAGTGGGTCACTCTCTGGAACCCTTCTGTTAGGAGGTACCTGGAATTGAAGCAGGGACATAGTATATATGAGGCAGGTTTTTCTCCACTGAGGATACCAGCTCCACAGGTTAAGTAGGCTTCTAAAAGTTTATCTGGTTCTCCCCAAGCCTGGTCCCTCAGGTGAGCTGAGTTTCTAAGAGTTTACTGGGGTGGTTAGGCACCTGTCTCTGCTCCCTCACTGACCTAGTTCCTGCCTTCCAGGCTGGTTAGGTGTGACACCCTCCTTGGTCAGATCCCCCTTCCCCTCTCCCTGGGGCTATTTCAGTGCTGGCTGGGATCTTTTTTTTTTTTTTGAGTTTCAAAGGCAGTTCAACTGGTCAAATTCACCAAAGAGAAACCACTCTATGCCCTCCACCAGACCCTCTTCCTTCCAGGAAGTAGAACACTCTTTTCCACTCAGTTGGCTGCAGTGAGCCAGGGATTTTACCAAGGCTTTGAGGGTAGGGTATATGTGCCATTTCCAGGCACAGGGGTAGGCAACTCATGGATTTTCTTTAGCTTCTTTGTCTCTCTGTCCCTTTCCCTCCTAGGTGATGCACAGCACTCTCCCAGTCTGCAGATCCCAAAGCAGCTCCCTCAGATGGCTTTTTGCCCTTCCTCTGATATTTTTGTGAGAGAGTTGAGCCCTGCCTACTTACTTCAATGCCATCTTCCTGAAAGATGTCTGGATTTTTAAAATGAGGCTAATTTTTTTGGAAACACATATCATGTCCCTCACAAAATCAGCTTTCCTAATTCCTGGGAGATGTATTCTCTGGATTACAACAGGAAAATAAGTTTGATTCAAGAAAAGTGGGAATGAGTTCATGTATTCATAGAGTGTTAATAGTGATTTTTCCTCTTTATTGAGCCTGATAATTTAGCAAAGAAAAGAACAAAAGTCACAGACCCACAGGGATTCACTTGCCCTGTTAACTAACTTTTGACCATATTTATAAGGCCATATTTATTAGATGTCCTAGCCACTACCAAAACAGTCATCAACGAGCTTTTACAACGAATTGGAATCAGGTCTATTTTTGTGAACCTTGGAACAGATATCCCCCTGCACATTGTTGTCAAGGGGCATTCCACAGCCTCTTACTACAAAAAAAAAAAAAAAAAAAAAAAAAAATTATAGTTGAAGCATGCCATCAAATTAAGGAGGAACAGGGTGAGTTTTAGAATCAGCTTGGGCTGTTCCTTGAATATTGAACCTTGTGAAATCTACTGCAGGTCTCAAAAGGCAGGAAACCTTGTGTCCATGGAGGAGACCTGATTTTCCCCCTGAGTAGATTGATATCCTCTGCTAATCAGTGGAGATGAGGAATCTACTCAGCAAGCAATGCTGGTGCTTTACATTGAGACATTTATGGAGCTAGGACGGGCCTACCAGTTAGGACATGAAGCTTGAAGGGGTGAACATGATATGATTTTAAGGTGGCTATAGTATGTAATGCAACACAAATGCAGCACTATATATACTCTATTGGGTATTAAAATAGACCTATTTCTCACCCAGACAGGTCCTATAACAGTAACTGAAGTAAGGGTTATGGCAGAAAGGGCAGCAAAATCATAAAGCCTCAAAAGTGTAGCTTTATGTGGATGATTTAATTCTCTCTCTACATGTTGGTTACAATTATATTTGAAATTCTTGGATAAACTGGGAGGTTAATTCAAATGCTTCATACGTTATTTACTCTACCTTAAAGGATTTTAAAAAGTACTTGGTTATCCGTTAAATCCATAGAGCTAATGTGTCAATTGGTCTAATTCTTTGGATGCCCTTAAGTGTTTATCGAATAGGCCACAATGTATCAAACACAGTATAGAGAAAGTCCATTCTAAGCTTATAAGCTAAATTGATTTAAGCATTACACATGAAAAAAAAAACACACTCTTGTCCTAAACAAGCATATATTGATTACGTTTTAAAGTTAGCTCATTGGTCATAGTCTTGAAGTGAATACAATTAGGAAAAACAATGGCTAAAAAGGAATTTATGGGACATGAGTCTTCATTTGGCTCAGCTGTTCTGAGATTTCACATTTAAGTCATGGCTTGATCATAGGTTTTGAATGTCTGATGTCAATGGGTTTTGCAGGTAAGGAGGTTAAGAACAATCCAAGAATCCGGGCTAGGAAAAAAAATCCAAAATAAATCTGAAGCATATTGCTCAATTAAAATAGAAAACTAACTTTAAAAACTGGGTAAGATTGGCAATTATCTGACTACTTTGAACAATATTAATTTTGTGAGAAAATCTGGAATTGAGCCAAGGAAGCTTTTTCCTATTCTCTTTTTGATGATTTACATTTTTTAATTGAACTAAGCACAGACTTACACTCACACTTCTGAAAGTGTGGCTAACAGCTCAACCAAGTTGCAACCTCCAGACCTCACATGAGCACTGAGGTGCCCAAGTCTTCCTGTTTTGAGGCCCTGGAAGCCAAAGTATAAAGTTTGATCTTCCTGGGAAATAGAAGGCTATGCATGGCTTGATTTGCTGATCTAGGGTGGACGTGGAACTCTACAAATCTCAAGCGTTCTATTTTTAGTTCCTGACACTCATCAGTTTATCATTTTCTTCAAACATTTCTTTTCTGAATTGAACAAAAATAACAAAATTATTAGGTATGGCTCAGAAGAAGCTGCTGACTTCACTGTATTTTAAATGATTACTTCAGAAATAACATTACTTTGTAGTTATCACATTTGCATTGACCTTTGTTATACATATGATCGTATTTCAAACCCCCTTGACTGTTTACAAAACACCTTTAACTTATTATACCCTCATATTTACCTTTTGAAGTAACTATTACTGTCTATATTTAACAGATGAGGAAAATAAAGCTCCAGGAGATTAAGTGACCTACCCAGTCACATCCAGCTAACAGAGATAAGATTTCAGTCTCAGGGTCCTGCCTCCCAGCTCCATTTTTGTTTCTTTGTTTTTAATCACACTAGACTATCTGCTAGAACCCAGTGCATAATTATGCTACCCAACATTTCTGGAACTTTCAAGATCAATTTATATATATAAAACACTAACGCAGCGATCTAAAGAATAGGATTAAGCAGTGAAGGCTGGATAGGTTGTTCGGTTTTATTTCATTTTGTTTGAATAAGTAGGATCTCTCCTGGGATTTGGGAAGATTGCCCCCTTTCCTCATCCAGTAACTCCTCTTCCCTCACCAACCCGGGTGTTGGTCATGAAGTGGCTGGAGCGACCCGCAGTGCTGCGTGCACGACCAGCTCCTGGTCTTTGCCTCTGAAGGAGTGGTGGATCCAGAACTTTTCTTAGTGGAAATAGTAGGGGGAAAAAAAGTAACTTACAGGAAGGAAAATCAACTTTTCCATTGCGATAGCAGTAATTGACCAAGATAAAAGCCAGAGCAGGCCAGACCCATCTTTATTCCTATAGGCTGTTATAATGGCTGAACCACCTAGCCTGAGGATAGGACCATGTGGTTGAAATACTCTATTTTTTTAAAAAAAATCTATAAATGAGAAAGTACTATGGCTGTGGAGGTGGGAGGGAGGAAGCAAAAGGAATTTGTTTATCCAAATTTACTCCCAGATGTCCTAAATTATGCCTCAAAAATAATCATTTAAGCTGTTCCACACAAAGAGCTTGTAAACAAACACATTTGCAATACAGCTCTTGAAATGGGAGAGTTAAGAAAATTAAAAAACAAAAACCAGACAGACATTAAATCGTAAGCAGTGCTTAGTGGCTTTGCAGCTCTGCTTGAGAGTGTCAGATGCTACCTACTAAAGGGAAAGCCTCGCCTAGAATGAAGGACCATTAACTCAATCCATGCTGAGGTTTCAGTAATCTATTTGTAGGCCTTTTGTACACACTTTACAAGATGATTTTTGTTTCTAGTATGCAGAATTATAAATCAGATAAACGGTAAGAGATAATTTCTATAACTGGAACTACAAAAGTTGTTATTCAAATTTGTGAATGTAGTTACTGGTTTTGACAAATACAGCACACATTTTAACATGTGTGACGTTAGGTAGCTATGTATACACACTTTCAGGCATGCTCTGTTCCTTTTAATGGACATACAACAGTTTGGAAAACAATGCAAGTGAAGAAAACGTTTCACAATGCTGTGGAAAGATAATGCTATCAAATAAAATGATTCCAAGCTATGACTTTAAAAGGAATCTGTAGAGTTGATGTTATTGAAATATAAACTCAACATGAGTATCTCTTTGACATACATTAATTTTTTTAGTGCTGTATAATGTTAGTACTTTGTGCTTATGAAGCTCATTGTGGTTTTCAAGGCATATTCATGTGCAGTGGAGCACTCTGAGCCTCTGGAAGGTAGACAGTTGTTAGGCAATTACCCCCACAGTTTAGCTGATGACAACACTGAGCCTCGACAGGTTAAGTGGCTTGCCTGCAGTATCGAGTCATGTATGTGACATTTTTGGGATTAAAATTCAGAAGACCTCAGCTAGCGTTCTCTGTTTTGCCCCGTATTGCCAAGCAAGGCCCATTTTTAGCCTCAAGAAATTTTTACCACACCTGATTTGTCTATTAATAAAGTCATACCCAAAGACCATTTGAAAATGTCCTAAATGGATAACTTTAAAATGTTTTCAATTTTTAATTCCACTTACCTATATTTGAAACACTGCTTTCTAAATAATACATTTCACTTTACATTTACCTCTTACTTAGAAATGCATTATATCATGTCTGCAATATAAGAAGCAGTTATTGTATTTGTATTCAACCTGTATCAGCTGAAATCTGATGCCTTAGTTACACAGTAAATCTTGGCTTGGCCAATAGATATCAATTTTGGGAAACATGTAAGTCTGGATTACATCCCATGCTACAGAACATTCAATCTCATGCTGGACGAGATAAAGCGGAATGCAGCTACCATAAGAACTGAACTTTCCTGAAGTTGCTTTCATGTCCCCCTTGAGCAGATAAAAATTTTATAGTTGTTTGGTAGCCTTAATATTGAAAAATGGGGGAAAGCATTTCTTTTTGCAGGGGGTTTGTGGTGGCATATATTTACTTGCACTTGGCAGATGATCTTATTTTAAATGAATTCAACAGTCTGTGAGGGGGCAGATGTTCATGACAACAAAAGGAGGACAAATTAGACTTAGTTAAAAAGGGAGCATACGGGAATAAATATAACACATGATTATTAGCCTACAAAAGTGCTATAAGAAATAAAAACTTGACATGAATGAGAAAGCAGGGTGATGGTTTATATCAGCGAAATGGGGAAGGAGGACCAAGTGTCAAATAAAAAAAATTAACTGCCAAAATTTCAACATCTCATGAAATCATTTATAGAATTCCATTCTCACCAACCAGTCCCACTCCACACAGCATAAAGGAAGGCTTAAGTCTTTGTATAGTAAATAATCAGTGTTTAGGCTTTCAGACTTTTGAGATTTCTCAACAGGTTCACCAGATCAGAAAGTCTCACTTGGCATGCTAAGAAACATGTTTATTCCCACAACATTTTCAAGGGGCAAATCAAATTTTGTTTGATGGGTAAAGCTTGTTTTTGTTACACCTATGTAGATTTGTAAGTTACAGAATTTCCTACCAGGAGGTTGAGGAGTTGAAGGATATATAACTTGCAGTGAGCTTGCTGGATCATGGTAGAACTTTGTTTCATGAGTATTTTTAATTATATGGTCAGAGCCCTGTTTGAAAAATCACGATGGTGCAAAAGGGTAAATAAGAGAAATGTGAAATTAGGATGCTTCTAGAGACACTTCACAACATTGTTCTGTTGTGACACTTATTGTGGTATAATTGTTGCTGATTTGTTTAGTGCTGTTTTGAGCCTTTTAATCCCTTCAAGTACCTGCCCCAAAATTTGAGTGTTGGAAGTGTGACTTAAATATACTTAATGTTATAAACAGTTTAGATAAGGTCTACACCAAGTCAATATTTCCAAAGAAGAGTTAGTCATTTGAACTAAAGAGAGAAGATGAAATAAATAAAGGACTCTCTCCTTTGAAGGAGAGTTAGAAATGAAACTTTTTCGATACTGCAATAATTCAGCTTTTCTGAATTAAGATGAAATAGGCCCTGTTGGTGAGGCAAGTAAGGATTTGCTCAAAACACTCCATTGGCAATTAATGATCAGCTTCTCAATGTCTTATCTGTGAATGCATATTAACATTGTGGATTTAAAACATTGTGGGGCATATTTGGAAGGCATAATTTTTTTCCAGATTACTAGAGAATATTCCCCATTTTAGGAGTTTGTAGCTTTATCCAGTAGACAATTTTCTGAAGATTATGTGGAAAAAAAAGTGTTTTTTTGGTAAATAAAAGCATTATTAGAGCATTACGAAAAAGACTTGGCTGAATGTAACAGTATGGTAAATTCTAATTGTCTTTTGGGATTGGTAGATTGTCCAATACTGCATTTATTTAAAGTAAAGTGGGGCTATATGCAGGACTCTTAGAGAGTAAATTCTGTTTTCTCAAGTGCCTAATTTATCACAAGAGTTACCTTAGGCTCTGGAAGCATCTGGCTCAACACATATGTATTTTTCAAGTACAAATCAAGGACTGAGAATGAGGCCAGGCACATGCTGTTGTCTACAGCAATAGGATGGGCTCACCAGCAGGAAAAGGTCTAAAAATTTCCTCAGGTTTTAATAAGGATGAAAGTCCATTTCTTACTAACAATTCTTCCTTCTCTGTTTTAAAAGCTCTCAGTCATTACACTAGATCCCTGCTTAATATTCTGCATGTGTGAACCAATTTGGGTTAAGGTGGCATTAAGCAGGTGGGGCATTAAAAATAAGACCCCTCTTTATTGCTAAGATGTTTTTAAAGAGAACCTGTTTTATATGACTTATCCTGCAATTCGTGGCAAGATATGTATCTGCATGCACATTAATGCTTATGCCATATGAACTTAGAAAGAAGACTAAATGGTCATTTTTCATACTATTAACTAATTATATTGATTTTCCATCTCTCTTGAGTTCTCTCTCTTTTTCTTTTTTAAATCGGGCTTAATTATGGTCATCTGAGGATAAAAAGTCTGAAAACTTTATGTACTTGTTTTATTTCTACATGAATTCTCAAAAGTAGCCAAAATGAGTTAGAGAGTGTTATAAATGGGGGCAAATGTAATACTACTTTGGAAGCTTTGGAAGCAATGACACTGCCTATGTAATCATTTCTTGCTTCTATTTTTTATCCAATGTCACATGATCTGTATGCAAGTGATGATTGGTTCTTTAAATCAGGGACAATTTGTTTAATGGACTGGGAGACTATCTGCCCTAAGCAGAGTCTACAGGCCCATGATCAGGTATGTTGAAGTCTTTGGAGAGATGCCTGTTCATCAATGCCTGGATGTAGAATATCTTAATGTGTATAAAACTTGGATGGAAAGTTTCATGTGGAGAATGACAATGCCAGCACCACATATTAGCTAACACTGATATGCAAGGTGAAATAAGAACCAAGCCTCTGTTGCATAGTGTCCGTGTCTACCCTGGTGAAATGAAAATCTTACCTTGGGAAATGAAATGCTAATATTTCTAACCATTTTTGTTCTTGTTCTAAAGTAATGATACAAGGAGCTCTTGGATCTACCCAAGACAGACTATTTTTCATGTATAATAAAGACAGGAAGATTTAACCCTGCCTCTTACTCTGTGTGTTACAGAAGCATACAGGCTCCAGAATCATAGGCTTGAACTTTCTCTTAAGTACATCTAATTTTTTTTTTAAAAGACCTTAAATTGGCAACATGCAAATTGTACATAAAATATTTAAAACGTGAGCCCTCACTTTGAAAAGGTGAATTAACGAATTCATCCATCAAAACCCTGAAGTTCTGAAAACCTCTAGTTTACTCTTGTTGTAATTTAGTGGAAGAAAAGTAGACTTCCACTGGATAACTCCACAGAAATATAATTAACCTTTGCTTTTGATGAATAGGTGGGACACTTGGTAGAATGGGATGATAAATAAAATGCACACACACAACATGCACAACTTCTAGAGTTCTTCCTCCCTGTTAACGTGAAGGTAAAAATTTTAAAGTGCCTGTGAACTATAATATACAAATGTAATGGGCTGAAATAGTTGTTTATATAGAGAGATAAATAATAAGTAGTCAGGGAGGTAAATATATAGATACATGCATGCTAAATGGAAGCAGACATCAAAATGTTAACAAAATATTATATAATTATTTTTGTAGTAAAAAATTTTCTACTGAATTTTCTAATGATCTTTTATCAATTAACCTGTATTAAATTAGAAAACAATGTAGTACAAAAGCGCCATTATTTTAGTGGTATACACCCAAAACTGATCACATATGGTGGCACATGGTCCAACAAGTTACAGTGCTTTCATGCGGACAAAGGCTGAGAATATTTGGAACCAAGACTACCCATAATATCTCAGTTAGAGTCAGTTCAAGACAATGGAGAAAATAATCCTCTTTTAAGATTGAAAAGTGTAGAGTAAAAGAGGAGGCTATTAGCTCTTGGCTATATCCCAACTCATTCTTCTGCTGATTCACAGTCTTTTTCCTCATTCTTCTTTACTACATCTTCAGTTCTTCCCTCTTCTTTGCTTAATTAAATCATAGTTCTTCTTTATTAGATTCTAACCTATGTTTGGGGTTTGATAAGAGTTTAGAAGAAAGCACTCGATCTCTCACACTCTTCTGGTGAGCAGATGAATGAAAGAACAAAATGCTCACACCTGTTTCAAGATGAGGATAAAAGATGCCATTTAATCCTTGCAATAACCATGTGAGATTTGATGATTTACCAGTGCAGGCAAATAGCAGAGTTGAGGTCTGATCTTAAGTCTGTCTTACTCCAAGTCCAGCTGTTGTTCCCCTTCGCTGTAGTTCCCCTCTTTCCTCTGTTTTCCATGTCCTGACTAAACCTACACCACCTTAGCCTTGGATATGGCAACACTTAATAACCCTGGGAAGAAAAGAGGTGTAAAATATCTAAGACCTAACTGCAGATCTGCTCCTATAGATGTGCAAATATCTGAGACAAAGATGTTCCTTTCGTAAGAGAAAAGCTGGCAACTCCATTGAACACTAAGGATTGTTTTTTAAAAAAATGAGGCGAAGCTGTAAAAACTGCCTTTCTTTCCCCTTCTGTCACTTATCATTTCCTCCTTGGCTTTCATTGCTACTTGTTTATTTCTTGTCTACCCTCTTTCCCTCCCACTAGAATGTAAACTCTTTAAAGGCAGGGACATTGCTGTGTCCCTAAATTCACAGTTGGGGCTCAATAAACATTTGTTGAATGAGTGAATGTAAACATTTTGAGATGGCAAGTTCTAAAAAACAGCAAGTTGCAGAATTGGTATGAATAGAATGATTTCATTTTTGTTTACAAAAATGTTTGAATGCACATAGGAAGAATCTGTAAGCATATACCTGAAATACCTGAGCTGAGACTGGGAATTAAGTGTGGGTAAGTCTTTCTTACAAAAAGTCATTCTTACTATTATACTATAAATATGTATTTCTTTAATAATAAATAAAAAGAAATATATTTTGAAGAGAATAATCATCCAAAATAGAGATAGATAGATAGATAGTGATTGATAGATGGATACAGGTAGATAAAAATGACAGATAAATAAAGATCAATAGAAAGATGAGAGTGAGAGATGGTATAACAAATGTGGCAAAATGTTAAAAGTTGGTAAATCTGGGTATCTGGTTAAGGGGTACATTAAAGTATTCTGTGTTATTTTTGTGACTGTCCTGTAAGATTGAAATTATCTCAAAATAAAAACATTTGTTTTAAAGAAAAAAGGAGCTAAGGAGGAGGGCAAAGACATTTACTTTGGTGGTATCACATGGAAACTCTAATAATATACAGAGAAGAAAGATTTATTCTTCCAATTTTTACAAGTTATAGCTCCTTTAATTAATTTTACTTCCACAGGTGAAATGGATATAACATTCCTAGGAAAATAAAAGAGACCAATTAAAAGTGGGACATGTCGTTACACTGAGGAGAAATGAGTATGCCTTCTTTAAAATAAAGAATCCATATATTCCTGCGGCTCCTTGGTAAGGAGCTTTCTAGGTCACTAGGGTTTGTGTGTGTATATGTGTGTGCATGCACATACGTGTCTCAGAATAAAAACACAAAGGATTTAATATTCTTTGTAGAAATACAAATATAATTCATATTTCAATATAAAACCTAGTTTGACTAAGCAGCCAGGATTTATACACTATCTAATTTATTTTGCTTTAGTAGAAAAAACTGTATTTAGTTTGTGATTTTAACTTGCTCCTTTTTCTTTCAGTACATTTTTTCTCCAGATGATTATATGCTAAGTAAAATTATATGTATATTAGAAAAGATCAAGATATTTTAACAAATCACAGCATCATATATTGTTTAAAAACTCCATGTATTTTAAACAAAATACAAGAACAAACCCAAGAGATGTCTCTTTTTATATTGAGGGATCTGGCTATATAAAAAGAGACTAAATTATAAATATAGATACATATATATGTATAAGCAAAATTAAGCCTGATAATAAATTAAACATTGGCAAAATCCTAGAACCATTCTAATTTCTCCCCACCCCACGTACATGTTTTTCTCCATTTTTTTTTTGAAACAGTCATTTTGTAGGAGATCCTATTGTTTCTGCCATGTGCTGATTAAAACTTTTTCTTTTTGTTTCTGATGCTTCCTGCACATTGACTGTGAGTCTCAACATGTCATAAAGCTGCTTTTCTTGGACCAGTGAGCAAATGTGAGGCTGTGCAGTTTAACCTTCATGGTTTCCTTCTCACAAAAAGTCACTCTTTAGCTTTATTATACCTTGTAATTGCTCAAACAAAAATGGTCAAAGTGACATGAGTGGTGGGTTTGGCTACCAAGATAGTTTCATACATTAATAAGATTTCCCCCTGTAGGAAGGCTATGAACTGCTAATTAGCATCTATGACCTAATATTCTCTAGCAACCAAGAGTAATAGCAGCAATTTCCAGTTTTATGCAGGGTACAAGTCTCTAATATTACCAGCACTTCTGTTTCATTTGTAATTAACTGGAAGCAATTATTACAGTCTAGAAAGTATATTCTAAAGCACCTAGGTAATAATAAAAAGAAATTATGTTTATAAAACTTATATGTGTGTCATGCTGAGTGACTAGACTTCTTTGAAAACCATGAGGTCATGTATCTACCAAGTAATTTTTTCTTTTTTTCTACATTGGTATCAATCAATTTTATTTGTAACTTTTTAGCTCACTACTTAATTTTTTGTTCTTATGCTTGAAGTCCAATATTGATCAGATTTGGTTTTGAGTTCTTGGATAAAATGGAACATTTAAAAGCTAGTAACCTGGGAGGAAATGTCATGATATTAGCTGTGTTTCAAAAAGACCAGTAATGCATTCTTCTTAGGTGAGGGTTTACTATGAATGGGAAGAATGTTTTATGAGGTGGAAATAAAGGAACCTTATTGCAGTTTTTCCCATCAAAGTTATACTTCTGTGAATGTCAATAGAATTATTCTATAAAAAATTAAAAATGACATTTAAGGTGATTTCTTACATAAAAAAGAAAAGTAAAATCTTATTTACCGGGAAATGTAAAAGGACTGTAGTTTTCTGTACAAGGTTTTTTGTGTTGTTCCCCTACCCACACCCCAGAAAATTTAGTCCTTAAGGCAGCAAAATTGTATTTTAAATATTTTTGGTGTATATTTTATGAAAAACTCATCATTTTCTAAGGGTCCCCCAGACGTCCTGGAGGAGCCCCACCTGTACAACAGGAATACTTGAGCAGGTGGGTGCTGTTGTGGTCAGAATGCCCACTCATCAGACCACAGGCATCTTGGCTCGTCTGCCTTCTGTACCAGACTGGACTTCCGCTGGAGATTCCACTCAAGAAGATATTTTGTTGCTCAGCTTTAGCCTTAAAAATTGCCACCTTAGCAAATTGAATATATGGACTATCATTTAATATTTTATTGACTATGTAGCATCAGCATTATACACATCAATTATTATACTGTGCAGAAATATAATAATATAATTAATACTTGGGGGTTTTCACTTTCCTCTACTATAAGTGGCTTCAGATGTCTGTGGTTTTCTGGTTAATAATTCTTGATTCCTCCTTTATCAACAACTGCAAACTTGAATCTACAGTAACAGCTTTAACATAGCCCTATCATTGATTCAAATCTATTTATTATCAAGCCAGACAAGAACTGAAGGTGGCCCAGGGAAACCATGTGCTCAAGTTCAGTAAACACTAATGGGACAGTTTCACAATGTGAAATGGTTCTTTGACTACTCTAAATGCTCTGAAACCATAAAGCATTGCCAGTAAACAGAACTCGATTTAACAGGTAGGAAATACAGCGATGCCAATTTAAGCTTGAACTAAAGAAAAACAAGTTTCAGTAATAATACTGATAGTGAAAATGATCATATAGATAACAAAAACTTGTGACCACATTCTCTGTGCCAGGTACTATGCTCGCTCATTTTATACAGTATTTTATTTAATGCTGCCTGCTATGCTAATAGGGTAGGTATTATTATTGTCATTATTTTTATATGTGAGAAAATTCAGACCTTAGTTGCATAACCTCTGGGAAAGGAGTTGGAAATCACACCCATGCCTGTTTGATTTCACAATGTGTGATTGTAACCACTATGTTCTAATGCTTCCCAACCCTGACAGAGTATTTAAAAAGGGAGTGATTTCTGTAATCATCAATAATCATCAAGCCCACTCTCCTTATTTTATAGTTGAAGACACTGAAGATCATAGTGTTGAAAAAAGTCTTACTCTTTTGCATTCAATCTCCTCTTTCCAGGGCAAGGATATTTTCTTTTATTACCTTGAATGTTAAACCTTGACTGTACATCTCATTTTTCCCTGCCATCAGGCTTCCCCTCCTATCTCATTACTTAACTGCTCTTTGAGACATCAGTGAGGTCCTGCTCATTGCCAAAAGTGATTGACTCTTCTCAGTCCTCTGCCTGATATATTTGGAGCATTTCATATTGTTGGCCACCCTCTTCTTTATGTATTTCTTGCCTTTCTTCCCTCTTGGCCCTACGTTATGCTGGCTCTCCTCCTTCTCTGTATCAATCTTTGGATTTGTTATCCTTTTCCACATGCTCCCCCAAAAGTTAGTATTTTGAAACAACCATCATTTATTTAGTTCACGATTCTACAAGTAACTTGGGCTGTGCTCAGCTGGGAAGTTCTGGTCTTGGCTGGTCTCATTCATGGCTCTGTAGTTAGCTGCCAGCTTGGCTGGGGGTGGGGGCAGTGACTGGACTAGAATGGCTGGAATGGACCTTCTCCAGACCGTCTCTTATTCTGCAGGAGGCCAACCTGCAGAGAGAATTTGAAAACCTGAAAGAACACTTGATGGCAAACCACCAGTTCTACTGCATTCTATTGAAAAGTCAAGCCCCAAGTTCAACCAAGATTCAAGATCGAAATTGTCCTCACCTCATGATGGGAGGAATTGCAAAGTCACATTCCATGGGACAAAGCTATCGGGAAAAGTGAAGGAAGGATTGTGGTCTTTATTTTTTCTTTCTAATTTACTACAATCTCCTTTGTGAGTTCTATTTCCTTCACTGGTCCTTTAGATATAAGTACACCTCTACTGTTAACTCGTGGCTTATTTCCTTATTTTCCTCCCTTCTTTTCCTGAACCATCACATTTATCCCCATGGCTTCAGCATCACTGATTGGAAATCACTGGTATGATTCCCAAACCTCTATATTCAACTCTTACTTTGTTCATGAACTCCAGACTGGATTCCTAGGTATACCTCAAATGCAACAAGTTCAAATGAAACAAGTGCAAATGCAACTAAAACTAAATTCTGTAATCTTCCACAAACCTGTCCCTCTCTCACTTTTTAACCTTTGTTCTCTATCAGTTTTGTCATTTCCCAGCTACCATCCCAATCCAGAAACCTCAGAATCATTTTTGATGCTTTTCTCTACATCAGTACCCCTTTAATTGTTCAGTGAATCATGGCATCATTCAATCTAAATGCTTCTCATCCTCCTCCTTTTAATTTTGTTATTCCTAATATTCTGCTGTTCGGTCCATTGTTACTTTCTAGATTATTTATTAGTGAGCTATCTAGTGTCCTTTACTCCTTCACTATCTAATATATCCTCTTGTCAAAATAGTATTTATAAAACACATATCTGATCATATACATTTCTACTTAAAAATCCTTTTATAGCTTTTAATTATCTGGAATAAAAGGAGATCTTGGAGTGTTATGGGAGGTCTGCAAGGTTAAAAAAAAAAGCATAATTTCTAACATACCATTGTGTCCCCAATGTCTAACCCCGTGCCTGCCTCATAATAGTTGCTCAGTAAATATGTGTTGAATGGATAAAGAAATGAATGAATAAAGGATAGATTTAGTAAGGGCAGGAACAGCAAACAGAAAGTTCCTATATGTTGTGTTAGAAAGAGTAAAAAAGATTAGAGATTAGCAGTTCTAGGTTTGAATTTAGCACTGCCTAGCAATGAAACTTGGGTAATTAATCTAACTACTCTGAGTCTAGGTTTCCTTGTCCATAAAATGGAGATAATTATAGTTAGCTTGCAGAGTTGTGTAATTAGAGTTAATGTGTATGAAACTCATAATGTAGAACTCCTTTTAAAACTGGCTACATTATTAATCCTCTCCATTATTTATTATTGGTTCGTGCAAGGGAACCATCAGTGTTGGGTGAGACAATATGTGGCAAGGACCCAACCATATGGTATGAGATTCAAGTTTAAGACGCAAGGGTCAGGGAGCCAAGAGTGCCTACAACTGAAAGCAGGAGAACTGCATCCAGCATCCATGTGGAATCTAAGCCCCCTCTTGATATAGATGTGGAGTGGACACAACCATTCTACAGTCCACAGGATGGAGGAATAGAGTATGGATTAGAATGGACTTACTGATATTCTATTCATGAACTATTGTGATTAGTAATAGAAGAAAATGTGGCATTGGTGTGGAGAAAGTAGCCATGGTGGCTGCTGGGGGTAGGCAGTGGGAGGAAGAGATGTGATGTGGGGGCATTTTCAGGACTTGGAGTTGTCCTGGGTGGTGCTGAGGGGACAGTTACTGGACATTTTATGTCCTCCCATAGCCCACTGTATGGACTGTGGGAGAGTGTGGGCTATGATGTGGACCATTGACCATGAGGTGCAGCTGTGCTCAGAGATGTATTCACCAAATGCAATGAATGTCTCATGATGATTGAGGAGGTTGTTGTTATGGGGGGAGGAATGGGGGGAGGGGGTGGGAGGTGTATGGGAACCTTATTTTTTTTAATGTAACATTAAAAAATAAATAAAGACAAAAAAAGATGCTACAAAGAAAAAAAAGAATAAACGAAAAAATAAAAATAAAAAAAAGCAAACAAACAAACAAACAAAAAAAGACCCAAGGGTCAAAATATTAGTAAATTCCTAAAAAACAAGCAAACAAGAAAAATGGAACAAAACAAAACAAAAAACCTAGGGCTCAGGACAGAAACCCCCAGCAGCAATTCAAGCACAGGGAAAGAAAAATTAGAACTAGCTTCATAGGTAAAACTGTGAGGGAAGAAGTCCAGGCATTTTTGAAACAAGAAAAGGTAGAACAGGAGTGAAGACATGGCTGACTGGTACTGAAGTGATAAGCTACTTACCTAGCATTCCTGTCCATCCCCAGAGTCTGGATGGGAATAAATCTATAGAGTAACAGAAAGATATGGCCATATCAGCAAAGGAAAGAGGTTTACAGAGGCAGAGGACACAGCTGTTCCTTCTGTCTGTGTTGAGTTGTCATTCAGTATTTTAAGGAGATCATAGGCTCTGTGCTATCTGGGAATATACAAAAGAATCAGCCACTTCATCAGGCACATTTTAATTTCAATCTGTTTCTCAAAGTTTACCCTTATTTTCATATTTTTAGAAAGTTTGATTTTCTCCTTTTCTTAGCCACTATCAATGATGTATTTCTCCCTCTAAATAGGTACACATTAGTAATGTCTGCTGTGGGAAAGGGAAGGGGGAAGGCCAGAACTTTTGCAATGTATTTGACAGATCTATTCCATATAAAACTATAGTCATTTTTCCTATTTCTTATATCAGTAGTTTTCAAATTACTCCCAGTCTTAAAAGATTCCTCATCTAAACCACAGAACTTAGGAGGGAAGTGAATTCATTACATGCAATGGATGAAACGCCTTAGGGCGTTAGGGTATAAACACAACTGCCTCCATATTGAGAAAGACTAGGGTCCAATAAGTGCCTCAAAGGTTGCCATGGGTGTACAGAGGGTACAAAAAGAGGATTCCAGTCACCCGTTTGTATGTTAACCAAAGCAGCCTCACTTTTATAAGGGTTTCTTTATGTATATATATATGTGTGTGTGTGTACATATTGTATATGTATAAACACAACACATAGAGAATATAAACAGAATTCATTTGAAGAAACATTCTACAATTTAAAAAAAACAAGATTGAAAACAACCAATTTAGATTTATTTTTTTTAACTTTTTGAAGGTCATTCTCTTCTTTTCCACTGAACATAAATTTCTATTTATTGTCTGAGATAAATCCAAATATTTCGGTATATTTTGCTGTTAATTCCTCTTTTCTACCCTAAGAATACAAAAGTTCCCTTGGATTGTCTAAGAAAATAATGTGGAGGTTAAAACATATATTATCAACCCTAGGAATAATTAAAATCTAGATTGTATAGTCAGTAGGAAGGTCAGGTCATAACATCATGATTAACAGAAGCCTTGAATAAAAGGATTGGATGTAAATTTCTATTTTCACCTTAGCACCTGGATCCTGAATCAGCTACCCTTTAAATGATTTACAAATTCCTTCAAATAGTGTTTCCTTTTCCCATGTTGTAGGATAGCTAGTATGATTAATATTATAATTCCAACAAACCTATAATAAACTGCATGTAGATTTTGTGAAATGCATCTAGAAGTGCCTTCAGATAGATAATAGCTATATGAAGCAGGATCTGCTTTTTGGCATGAATCATTTCAATGCCCTATAAATAATTAATACAAAAAACCTACATTAATGCAGCCCTTGGATCATAAAATGGGACCTAGAAGCTAAAAGAATGCAAAGTTCACATTCTCCAAGAAATATTCGTTTTCTCACATGGCTTACTTTATGCTAGTTGTTTGCTTTATATTTAGAAACCCAATTAGCAGCCCAATATCATATGTGCAGTGTGGAAAATTTTATGTTGTGATAAGCACCCTGTATTGCATTCACTTATTCAATTATTTTCCAAGCACCTATTTGTGCCAGGAACTGGGTGTGGGTGATATAGGAGTGTCTGAGATGGACATTGGTCACAGGGGGCTTACAGTCCAGTGAAAGAGGCATATTATTCATAGTAAATAAAAAAACAATAATTGGAAATTGAGATCAATGCAATGAAAGACAGAAAAGTAGGCTGAGCTAAACACTAATTGCCCCTTTGGGTATAGTTGGGGAGTATTCTCTGAGGAAGTGACATTCACACTGGGCTTCCCAGCTCATGACTTTAAGGCATCCCAGGAGGTCTCTGAGGCTGAGCTCAGTGAGGGAAGCAATGAATTATGAGATAATTCTGCAGAAATGGGCAGGGACCTGCTTGCAGATCTAGGAGAAGTCATTGATGGGTCTGATGTGTTGTGACTGAAATGAGCTGGATTTTTGGTTTTAAAAGATATATGTAACAGGATTATGTGTAAATTAGAGCAGAAAAAGGAAGATGCACTATTTAGCCATTGCAGTAATCATGGCCAGCGATGACTGAAACCTGGGCCAGAAAAGTGGCTGAGGATGGCATAGAATGGACAGCTGTGATGTCTGTTTGAAAGGCAAGCTTTATAGGACTTGCTGATGGATTGTGTGGAGTGGGATGGGGAGCATGGTAAAGGAGAGGAAGGAATCAGGAATGATTCTCAGGCTTTTGCCTTGAGAAAGTGAGAGGACGATGGTGCCATTTACTGAGAAAGGAAAAAGTGATCATAAAAAAAGGCACATTAAGAAACCTGAGAGATCTATTTGGATAAGTTAAGTTTGAGATAATTGTGAGTCATCCTCATAGAGAAATCAAGGAGGCAGCCTCCTGGAAGTGAAGTATGCTAGGCTTAAAGTATAAATGTTGAGTCATCGCAATAGAGATGGCATTTAAAGCTATGGAACTGGCTAAAGTCACATAGGGAGAGAATAAAGAGAGAGAAGAGGATTCAGAATGGACCCCAAAGAACACCTAATTTTAGAGACATGTTTGAAGGAAGCACTTCCAGAGCAGATAGGGAATAAAGCAGGAGTGACTTGGGAAATGCACTGGGAAGGTGTCTTGTCATGGAATCCAAGCAAGAAGTATCTTTAAAAAGCAGGGGGAGGTACAGTCATAAAGAACGCTGCTGAGAGATAGATTGAGTTGATGACAATAGAGTGCTCTGTGGATTTGGCAGCATGGGAGTTGTTCATGACTTTGAAAAAGACATTGTCAGTGGAGTTGTATTGTGTGATGTAAGTGATTGACAGTGGATAAAAGGTCCACAGGAAATGGGTAATAGCAGCATGGGCAAATTATTTGAGAAGGTGGAGTGGGACAGAATCCAAAATACTGGTTGAGGATTTAGCCATTGATGGAAAGGTAGGAGAGTTATCCCTATCGATTCTATTTTCTCACTCAAACAAGACACTTTGGCTGAAGAGAGTGAATGATGGTGGGATTTGTGATGAGAAAAGTTTCCTCACATAAGCTATATATTTTTGTGTGGACACCCAGGGAGGCAAGAAAGCAATTGTTTAAGAAAGCCTGCCATGCCTGCTTGCACTGCCAGACACACATCAAAATTACTGGACAAAGCATGCGGTGTGTTGTCTAAGACTCATTCTCTTGATTGATTGGCAGGCAGCATCTTAAACTTTAAAATCAAAATGGCAAAGATTCAGGAAATAGCCCGAAAGCAACTCTAAAATGAATGGTTTCTTACATTCAAGTATCAGGTTTGGACACTGGAGTCTAGAAAGTGTTTTTTTCTTCATTGGGCTATGAAGAAATACGTAGTCACTTCTTTTTAAACATTGCATATTATTTGGCTTAAAATTATTTCTAAATCCTCTGGAAAGATTACACTGTTCTTTTAAGAAAGATGCAGGTTTTAAGAAGAATTGGAATTGTGCTGAAATGGTTGAAAGTGATCTTAAACATTGCAATGCAAATTAATTTTTATACTAGCTCTAGGCATTGAAGGAAAGGAGAGCTGAGGGAAAAGAAGAGTGAAGGGAAAGAAAATTGTTCCCTTCTGATTAGGAAGAGATCATTATTAGACCAGTGTGTCGTTTCACACACTCCTGGGGTAGGGAGCAAACTTCTGCCTCTGCAAACACTCAATGGCTGGCAAGTTTTCTATCTTATAACTTAAACCAAACTATGAGGAGCAGAAAGACAGGAGGAGACAAAACATTATTTCTTTTCTGTGCAAAAAGTCAGCAGACCTTGATGAACAGAATGAGAAAGTGTGTACTATCAAGTAACTAAAGATGAGAGCTAGCATAGCAAAGGAATGTATGTATATGATCTCAAGTGTTTGCAGCAGGTTGTTCAAACATCTAATAGGGAAAGCAAGGTTAGATCACCAGTAGTTAGTAATAGATATTTGATGCAGAAGTACCAAATTTTACCTATTAGTATATCTTGGCTTTGAAATCTCTTATTTAGCTAAATATGTGGAATACCGTTATTATGAGTAATTGTCAACCTTGTTAATTTAACTAATGATTTTCCATTTTTACAGAAACATTATTATTAAATACATAATTTGCTGAACTTTTCAGATTTCTTATTCTACTCTATGAGAAATTTAGCTATTAACATCATGCCACAAAAAATCAGTCAACACCAACCATGTGATATCAGCTATTGATATTTGAGGATTTAAAAACAGAATGAAGTACCTTTGTAGACCCAAAAGATGTGCTGCTTTTCAGATGAAACTTTCTGAAGAGTGAGTCTATTTGGGCCTCAAATGTAGTAGGTATAGTTTGACTTTAAATTTTCTGGCTCCTAATCTTTATTGCTATCAAGCTATAGCTCTCAAATTCTTATGAGCAAGTTTCCAAGAGAGTATTACAGTCAGATCACCCAGTTTTGTCCTATACCAGACCCCATGCCCGGACAAATTCTGTAACTTTACATCAATAACTTTAACCAAATTAGCATCTGTGTATGGGATCTCACTCTGTAAGTAATGAATTTAAACAACACTTACAATATTCAAAACATGTGCCTGACACTTCACTATTTGACTGAAACCACTAACATATCGTATCAAAGTACTTAATGCAGTGTTTCTTGCTTATATATCTATACATATAACTGAAACAAATTTTTAAAAAGACAGAGTTTCAATTCGTCTCCTCTTTTTAGTGTCTAATATGTGCAAGGCCCTAAAAGTAGTGCTATAGGAAGCCCTGCTTTCAAAGAGATGGCAATTATCTGATATGCAATAAGAGCCTAGTACTGTGTTTTTTCTGGTAAGATTTTTTTTAAGGACCAAGGACAGTTACAGCTAATCGCGCTGGCCCCAAATTACAAATAAACTTGGTAGTTTTTTTTACCAGAATATATATCAATGAATCATTTTTGCCCAGGGATGAAAACAAACACAATTGAAGAGTGATAGCTGCTGCTTGGAAGAATAACTTTGTATTTACTGTAGTCTTTAAAAAACAAAACAAAAGAACCAAAATGATTTTTTTCCCCCAGAATTGCTTGCATGATCGAGTTGAGAATTAGAACATGATGCTATGTGCAGTGTATTCAACTCCTCAGTATACTGAGAAACTGCACAGGCATGAGGAAGAAAACCAAGGTATATTGGAAACTGCAGCACTTACTTCCTCAGGAAAGACTGGGGGACAGAGGTTTCCTTTAAGAAGGCATCCAATCTTGGTCTGTTTCTGGGCATGCATTAGTAATTTATGTGCGCAGGAGCAGAGAGGTGATGGCGGGGGTAGGAGGTGGGGGGAGGGCTGGGCCCAATCCTCATAGGCAGAGCAGGGTATGGTCCCAAATGTAAACCTAAGTGCAGTGCTCAGGGTCAGAGGAGGGTGGTTTTGGGCATTGTAGGGCAAGGCAATTTGAATTTGTCTGTGAATCATGTTACAGTATGAGCCAAGGGATTATCAGAATCAAGGATGTATCCCTGGAAAATGATTTTCAGACTGCATAGGAGCATGTTAGATCTGAACCAGGCCACTGGGATACCTTAGTTGCTCGAGACCCAGGGGTGGAGATGTGGGGAGAGACAAAAGTGCTGGCCAGAAGGAAGACACATGGCAGACTGGGCTCCTCATTGAAGGAGAAAGTAAGGTCCTGGCTCTTGAAACAGAGTTTGAATAGCTGTTCTAACTCTCCTGGGTGAACTACAGTTAACCTATTCCATAAATGAGGACTGTGGTGTCCTCCTTAGGGAGTATTACAAGGATTAGAGATGATGTGGCTAAAGCCCTTGGCTCACAGTAGATGTTCAACCAAGGACTGTTATTGTTAGGGAAGCTGTCCTTTGATGGTACTAGCAGGGAGTTTAGGGTGCTTTTTCCTCCGTGGCCTCAGTGTTCTAAAATAGAATTATTGAAGACGCCCTCTGAGTCCAAAACTCAAGAGTAGCCTCACTGAATTTAGGGAGGGAAGGATAATTTTCAGATGATATGATGTTCACTGAAAGGAACTGGATGGGTAGAGGATTAAAACTGCTTTTCTTTTTGGGAAACAGTAATTCTCCACCTTTGTGCCAGATGTGAATAATCTTTTTTTTTTTTATTTTATTTACTTTGTAATAATATTACATTAAAAATATATATATATGAGGTCCCATTGAACCCTACCTCCCCCACCCCACCTCTCCCCCCCCTCAGCAACACTCCCTCCCATCATCATGACACAGCCATTGCATTTGGCAAGTATATCTCTGGGCACCCCCGCACCCCATGGTCAACGGTTCACACCATGACCAACACTCTCCCCCATTCCATCCATTGGGCCCTGTGAGGATTTACAATGTCCGGTGATTGCCCCTGAAGCACCATCCAGGGCAGCTCCATGTCCCAAAGACGCCTCCACCTCTCATCTCTTCCTGCCTTTCCCCATACCCATCAGCCATCATGTCCACTTTTCTCAATCCAATGCCACCTTTTCTATGTGGACATTGGATTGGTTGTGTCCATTGCACCTCTATGTCAAGAGGAGGCTCAGATTCCACCTGGATGCTGGATGCAATTCTCCCACTTTCAGTTGTAATCACTCTAGGCTCCATGGTGTGGTGGTTGTCCTTCTTCAACTCCATCTTAGCTGAGTGTGGTGAGCCCAATAAGTCAGATTGTAGGTGCTGGAGTCTGTTGAGGCTCAGGACCTGGCTATCACATTGTCAGTCCAGAGATTCAAATCCCCTAAATATATCTTAAACCCCGACACTAACTGCACCTCCAGCACATTAGCATGAAAGTCTTATGAAGAGAGATCCCATCTGAGTCCAGATTCGTCACACATAAACACCAGTTCCAAAGAGGGGCCATCTGACATGGCAGTTAACCCCATCTGCCATGACCATAACTCCCATGGGTCTCTTTAGCCCTCGAAGGAACCGATATCTGGGGGTTGTATCTGCTTTATCTGTCTCTCTGACTCTGCTCAGTTGTGCATAAGAGCAATCCTTCTGACAGCCTCCAGACTCTTTTTTAGAGACTCGTAGCCATATAAACTCATTTCTCCTTTCCATTTCCCCCTTACATTAGGTCAAACAGCATTTTAAAGTCATGTTATTTTATGTAGACAGGGATATTCCGCTGATCCGCGTTGAACCTTCCGTATGAGGTCATTTTCCAGTTGCATCATCAGTTGGTAGTTGATAGTGGTCCCTCGGTGCCAGGGAGGCTCATCCCTGGGTGTCATGTCCCACGCTGGGGGGAAGGCATTGCATTTACATGCTGAGTTTGGCTTCGAGACTGGCCACATTTAAGTAACATGAAGGCTGACAGGAGGAAATTCCCAGGCACAATGCTGCTCTAGGCCCTGTTCTTATTTTAGGCTTATCAGCTCCCAAGCATAGTCATTAGCGTTATGGGCTCACTGTTGAACCCTCACTCCCTCCCAGGCTCCGCCGCTGCACCTGGGAGACTGTCGCTGCTCCCCTAGGGACCACGACAGAGCACCACTGGCCAGGAACCCAGTACCCCCCCTGCTGTGGTTTTTAATTGTTGCCACTATGAGTATATCCAAACATTGCCATGCACCCTGGACATATGTTCTGTACAGCTCCCTGTCAGCCATATATCCCCTGTCAATGGTATCCCATACCAGTATTCCTCCATTGCCTTTGTTGAACCACTCTGTGGTCCAGAACTCCCTGAAATTTGAAGCCCAATATAATGTCAGGGTCCCTTACTAGGAAATGGCATATAGCTATGGGTTTAAAGGTTATATAAAGAATACGTGTTGACTTGGAAAAAATTCTACATCCTATCTTTCCCCCCGCCCCTAATTATTGAGCTTCTCTCCACAGGAGCCCTAGACCACAGCAATGAATATATATAGTATACAGCACTCCCATACATCCATCACAAAACCTTTCCCTTCCACCGCGATACTCTTACACCCTATTCACATCATATTTACTTAACGTAATGTACAGAGTCTGAGACAATAGCTTTCAAACAAGGTGACATTTGTGCTTACATTGTGGTGCATACTGTAGGATACACAGTTTTTTACATTCTTAGTTATCCTATGTTTTACATTATGGTTTACATTATCAGTCTGTCATCTCCTATATGTTATGCTGTAATATTACATGTTTTATATCCATCCTTGTGTACTCTCACGAAACTCCTCTCTTACCCCCCATTTACCTTGGTTACACACATTTAACGTCCATTTTCCCTTCCACCTTGGTGCCCACAGTGACAGCCAGCCTCCGTTTCCCGAGGAGCCACTTCCAGATATAGATGGAATAGTGTTCAGGGTCTAACTTGCTCAACTGTCCCAATGCCCTGGGAGCCACCCTTTCTCTCGAGGGATACAGTTCCCTCTATTTGATGGCATTAGTCCTCCCCAGGATGTGGGTCCACCCCCACTCTCACTACTTGGGTTTCTACCCCATGGTGTCACCCACTCTGGCAGAATGAGCATTTAGACATTCCCCAGGAGCCCGTCCTGCATCAGACCCTCCCTTCCGAGCATTCTAAACAGGTAACCCTCTTTATTATATTTTGATATGATTTTCTCGGCATTTTACTCTCCACCAACACCTGACCCTCTCCTGTGTTCGTATGCTACCCCTCCCTCCCCCCACTTTTGGGCAATGTTACCCATCCGCCCATCCCCAGCCTCCCTCAATCCCGCAAAGCCCCAACCAAAGGCAACCCCTGCCCCCCTTTTATCTCTTCTTTGTGTTCATACTTACCACCATCTCGTCTTAAATTCCACCCCTGTAGACATCGGCTCACATCCTTCCTCCACCCTCCGATTTCCTGTAAGCCTATCGTTCAGTCTCTTGCTATCTAGGGCAGCTTGGTTATTTCAAATCATTGAGGTCATGTAGTATTTGTCCTTTAATGTCTGGGTTGCTTCACTCAACATAAGGTTCTCAAGATTCATCCATGTTATCACATGTGTTTGTAGTGTGTTTGTTCTTACAGCCGAGTAGTATTCCATTGTGTGTATATACCACATTTTATTGATCCACTCATCTGTTGATGGGCATTTGGGTTGATTCCAACTTTTGGCAATAGTGAACAATGCTACTATGAACATTGGTGTACATATATCGGTTTGCGTCCTTGTTTTCAGTATGCTGGGTCATACGGCAAATCTATGGCTAGTTTTTTGAGAAACCGCCATACTGTCCTCCAGAATGGTTGGATCCTTCTGCATTCCCACCAGCAGTGGATGAGTGTTCCCCTTTCTTCACATCCTCTCCAGCACTTGTATTCTTCTGTTTTTTTCATAGCTGCCAATCTTATGGGTGTAAGATGGTATCTCATTGTGGTTTTGATTTGCATTTCCCTGATAGCTAGAGATTTGGAACATTTTTTCATGTGCTTTTTTGCCATTTGTATTTCTTCTTTGGAGAAGTGTCTGTTTAAGTCTTTTTCCCATTTTTTAAATGGGTTGTTTATCTTTTTATTTTCAAGATATAGGAGTTCTTTATATATGCAAGTTATAAGTTTCTTATCAGATATATGGTTGCCAAATATTTTCTCCCACTGTGTGGGCTCCCTTTTTACTTTCTTGACAAACTCATTTGAGGTGCAGAAGGCTTTAATTTTGAGGAAGTCCCATTTATCTATCAGTTCTTTTGCTGCTCGTGCTTTTGGTGAGATATTCATAAATCCATTACCTATTACAAGGTCCTGTAGATGTTTCCCTACACTGCTTTCTAAGGTTTTTATGGTTTTGGCTCTTATATTTAGGTCTTTGATCCATCTTGAGTTGATCTTTGTATAAGGTGTGAGATGGTAATCCTCTTTCATTCTTCTACATATGGCTATCCAGTTCTCCAGACACCATTTGTTGAATAGGCCACTCTCTCCCAGTTGAGAGGGTTTGGTGGCTTTATCGAATATTATGTGGCTATATATGTGAGGTTCTATATCAGAGCTTTCAATTCGATTCCATTGGTCTATGTGTCTCTCCTTATGCCAATACCATGCTGTTTTCACCACCGTAGCTTTGTAGTATGTTTTGAAGTCAGGTAGTGTGATTCCTCCAATTTCGTTTTTCTTTTTCAGTATGTCTTTGGCTATTCGGGGTCTCTTTCCTTTCCAAATAAATTTCATAGTTAGTTTTTCTAGTTCCTTAAAGAAGGCTGTGTTGATTTTTATTGGGATTGCATTGAATGTGTAGATCAGTTTTGGTAGGATAGACATCTTAATAATGTTCAGTCTTCCTATCCATGAACAAGGAATAGTCTTCCATTTATTTAGGTCTTCTTTGATTTCCTTGAACAATCTTGTATAGTTCTCGGTGTATAAGTTCTTTACTTCTTTAGTTAAATTTATTCCTAAGTATTTGATTTTTTTATTTACTATTGTGAATGGTATTTGTTTCTTGATTTCCTCCTGATCTTGCTCATTATTGGTGTACAGAAATGCTACTGATTTTTGCACATTGATCTTATAACCTGCAACTTTACTAAGCTCATTTATGAGTTCTAGAATCTTTGTTGTAGATCTCTCAGGGTTTTCTATGTATAGGATCATGTCATCTGCAAATAATGACATTTTGACTTCTTCCTTTCCAATTTGAATGCCTTTTATTTCTGGCTCTTGCCTCAGTGCTTGAGCAAGTACTTCTAAGACAATGTTAAATAGGAGCGGAGACAGTGGGCATCCTTGTCTTGTTCCTGAGTTTAGAGGGAAGGAGTCTAGAATTTCTCCATTGTACACAATATTGGCTTTAGGTTTTTCATATATACTCTTTATCATGTTCAAAAAATTTCCTTGTATTCCAATCTTTTGGAGTGTTTTTATCAAGAAAGGGTGCTGTATTTTGTCAAATGCTTTTTCTGCATCAATAGATATAATCATGTGATTTTTTTTCCTTCAATCTGTTTATATGGTGTATTACATTGATTGATTTTCTTATGTTGAACCATCCTTGCATACCTGGGATGAATCCCACTTGGTCGTGGTGTATAATTCGTTTAATGTGTCGTTGAATACGATTAGCAAGTATTTTGTTAAGTATTTTTGCGTCTAGGTTCATTAGAGAAATTGGTCTGTAATTTTCCTTTCTTGTGATGTCTTTGTTTGGCTTTGGTACTAGGGTAATGTTGGCATCATAGAAGGAGTTGGGTAATGTTCTTTCTGTTTCGATTTTTTGGAATAGTTTCAGCAGGATTGGTGTCAGTTCTTTCCGGAATGTTTTGTAGAATTCACCTGTGAAGCCAAGATGTGAATAATCTTGATCACAATGTTCCAGTCAAAGTGAAGTAAATACCCTGAGGAACATGAACAAGTTTTAGCAGAGCCACATTAAGCACTCAAAAGTAGGCCTAATTCTCTCATTCAGACTAATCTCACATGGTCTGATAGCCCCATTTGCAATTGGTATTGTTGATTCACACAAATGTGAAAATAATAGCTTAAACCCAAGAACCTAGAATACAATGATTACTTCACTAAAATTATCAAAGGTCATTTTCAAAATTCTCCCTGGTCTTTTAGGTCAATTAATTGTAGAAGAAAAATAAAATACCATTTAGATTTGTAATTTGGTCATGGCTGAAGTTCACACATGTGGTGGCTTACCTTTGAACAAGGCATTCTTCTATGTATGAAATAAATTGCATCATGTTCTATGTCATTTGTGGCTCTGCTCAATTTGAGCTCTACTGGAAGAGTCAGTGCAGGAAGGTCCTGATACGCAGGATTTTACTAGTAAAAGCTATAAAATGAGTATTTAAAATTAGTAGAAATTATTCTCTTTCTTCACAAATATAAGCATACTAAAAAATATAATTCCTAGATATTGAGAAACTTGGCCATGTTCTAGGTTGAAAAAATGATTAAATATTGTTTTTTAAAAATGTTTTGGCTTTGGAAAATCTCCAAATGGGTTTTGCCAAACACATTTTTTCTGAAATTTCTCAACCCATGTGTGTGTTTTAATGAATGTGTAATCCGTATGTTCTGATTCACTTGAACTTAACTTGACAAAATCTGTTTTAAGAATAATGTGATTTCCAAGAAGACTTTAGAGCTGTCCTAAGGAGCCTTATCTTTCTTTTCTAAAATGAAAGCTATAATTTATGATGAATAAACAGAATTGAACTATAAAAATTAAAATACGTATCTGAATCTGAGATCCATATTTTAAAAGATTTGTAACATCCTTACTAACTCATGCTTAATGAAATAATAGAAAATTCAACTCTGAATTATCAATTTGCTTTATGAAAGGGAAGGTAAAGAGAAACATGGCCTATCTTCCCAGTTCTATTAAATTAAGCCAAGAAAAAGCAATGGTGAAAAGACAGAAAGTCAGTTCAAACTTACGTTTCCTGTAATATGCCAGATTCAATCTTCAAAGTACCCTCCCACAATATTTTACAACAAATATATTTTTAATATTGTTTAGGTCACAAATAATAAAGAAAATATTAAAAATAATTTTTTTTAAAAAGAGTGATCTTAAAACAGGGGAGGGGGAAGCAATGGATAGTAGAGCAAAAGCAATGCGTCTTTAGGGGAAATTTTAAGTACCTGAGCTCCATCCCAGGAAGGGGAGCTAAACCTGAGAAACATAAGAGAGCTAAGAAGGTCCTAAACTGGAAGCAGCCTTTAGAACACAAATGAAGTAAAAACAAATTGTCTCTAACTGAAAGTATTGCCAAGTTCAGTCTGCAGACTTTTCACAGATTAAGTTATGTACCGTAAGATTCAACTTACCTGAAGAATAAAACAATCTAAAGTTGTATGGAAATGTTTTCTCTCTCTCTCTCTCTCTCTCTCTCTCTCTCTCTCTCTCTCTCTCTCTCTCTCTCTCTCTCTCTCTCTCCTCTCTCTCTCTCTCTCACACACACACACACACACACACACATGCACACAGAGAAAATCATGAAAGTCAACAGAAGAAAAAAATAACAGTTCAGGTATTGGAAATATCAGATGTAAAATAGCTGAATAGCAATAAATAAAAATGTAATTAAAAATGAGCATGCGACTAGATTCTCTCAAAAATAACCTGGCAGACTTTAAAAGATTAGAACTTTTAGAAAAGAAAAATCTACCTATTGATAAAAATGGAAAACACAATGAATATATAAAGCAGCAAATTAAATACATCTGAAAAAGGTATTAGTAGAAGGTTGCATAGAGACACGAAGAGTTAGAAAAATGAAAGAAAGGTTAAAGGATATAAAGAAAAGAATGAGAAACAAATAATCTGAGTTTCAACATGAAATAAGTACAAAGTAAAAATAGAAGAGAAGCAATGGCCAAAAAGTTAATGGCGATAATTTTCCAGAATGAATTAAAGACATGAATCTAGAAACACAGAAACCAAAATGTACAAAAAGGAGAATATAAGAAATTAAATTCCCCCAGACATATTGTAGTGAAGATTCAGAACATTAAAGGCAAAGATAAACTCTTTAAAGCTCCCAAAAAGAAATTACTTATAAAAGAAACAAGATTAGACTAATAAGTGACTTCTCAAAAACGACAAAGCTCAGGGAAACAATAATATTTTGATTAAAGTATGCAGAGAAAATAATTGTCAATCTATAATTTTGTGCCCAGTATAACTCTTTTTAAATGATGGTTGTAAATAAAAACGTTTTTAAAGAACAAAATCTGTGAGACTTTACCCCCAGCAGAGCTCTACTAAAGACTGCTGTAACATGAATTTCACAAGAAAAGGAAAAAGATGCCACAAGTAAGGTCTGATATGCAAGAAGAAGCCACAATCAAAGAGTTTGGAAAATGCAATCTAAACATAGTCTCTAAATTATAAATCTAAACATATGACATATATTAAACAATTAAAAATAAAATTCTAAGAAAAAAAGTAGCAATTAGTCTGTTCTATTCAATATTGTCCTGGAGGTCTAGAGTGGGCTAAATTTTGCCCTCCAAAAGGATATGTCCAAGTCTTAACCCCAGCACCTATGAATGTGACCTTATTTGGAAAAAGAGTCTTTGCAAATACAATTAGGTAAAGAATCTCAAGATGTGATCCTGGATTTAGGACCAACTCTAAATCCAATCGCTGGTGTCCTTATAACAGAAAGAAGAGGGAGATCAGAGGCATGGACACAGAAAGGAAGGTCACAAAAAGAAAAGGACAGATGTTGCAATTATGCAGTTACAAATTAAGGAATGCTGAGGGTGGCGATAGCCCCCAGAAGCTAGAAAAAGAGCATGGAAAAGGTTCTCCCTTTGAGCCTTCAGAAAGATCCCTGACAACACCTTGATTTTGGACTTCTGGCCTCCAGAATTGTGAGAGATTTCATTTCTGTTTGTTTTAAGCCATAGAATTTGTGGTAATTTATTAGTATAGTCCTAGGAAACTAATACAAGGTCTTAGCCAGTTAGAAAAGAAAAGGGAATAAAACTTATAAAGATTGTCAATGAAGAAATGGAACTAGCAGAGATGACATGATTGCTAATAGAGGCTTAAAAAAAACAAAAAGAATGTAAAATAATAATTAGAATTAGTATGAGTTTAGCAGGATGGCTGGATACTAAATTAATACATGAAAATCAATTGCTTATCTATATATCAGAAACAGAGAATATGTTTAAATATTACAATTTATAAAAACAGTCAAAAATATAATAACCAAAACCCACACAAGAGTCTTATGGAAAAAATGTATTTTTTAGTCTTGTTTTTTTTTAATCTTTTTTTAAAACATACTTAAGTCACACAAAACGTTACATTAAAAAATATAAGAGATTCCCACATACCCTACTCCCCACACCCCCTACTCCTCCCACATCAGCAACCTCTTTTATCAGTGTGGCACATTCATTGCATTTGGTGAATACACATCAGAGCACTGCTACACAGCATGGATTATAGTTTACGTTGTGTTTACACTCTTTCCCAGTCCATTCAGTGGGTTATGGCAGGACATGTAATGTCCTGCATCCGTCCCTGCAATATCATTCAGGACAACTCCAAGACCCAAAAAGGCCCCCATATAACACCTCTTTTTCCCTCTTCCTGCCTTCAGCAATTCCCATGGTGACTGTCTCCACATCAGTGATATAATTTTTTCCATTGCTAGAGTCACAATAATTCTGTAGTAGAATACCAGTAAGTCCACTCAAATCCATATTTTACTCCTCAATTCTAAGGAAGGACCCTAGGATGATGATGCCCACTCCATCTCTAAATTAAGGAGGAGCTTAGATTCTACATGGGTGATGGACGGGACCCTTCTGCTTCCAGTTGTAGACTCTCTCAGTTAGCTGGTATGGTGGCTGACCATCCTCACCTCCTTGTTAGCTGACCTGGGTAATTCCAATGAACAGAAGAGTAGGTGCTGCAACTCTGCTAAGGCTCAGGGCCCAGCTGGCACATGGACAGTCTAGAGATTCATATCTCCTGGGCATACATCAACCCCAGCACCAACCACAAGTTTAGTAAAAAGTGACAGAAGAGGCATGTGTAGAGAAGTCACATCTGAGTTCAACTCCATCGCACTCAGAAGAACAAATTCCAATGTAGGACCCACTGGCAAGGCACAGAACTCCACAGCCATCTGCAATGACCATAGGAACTGAGTGTCTCCATAACCCTCAGAAGCAAACTACCTGGGGTTGTATCTACTTTTGTTGTCTCTGAGATTCTGCCAAGATGTACATAAGCACAACCCCTCTGATGACCTCCCGACTAATTTTGAAATCTCTTACCCATATAAACTCATTTGCCTTTTATTCAAGGTCTTTTTCTAGTTGCATCACCAGCTGGTGCTTGGTAGTAAACCCTCAGCACCAGGGAGACTCATCCCTGGGAGTCCTGTCCCACACTGGGAGGAAGATAATGCATTTATTTGCTGAGTTTGGCTTAGAGAGTGACCACATTTGAGCAACACGGAGGCTTTCAGGAGGTAACTCTTAGGCACCCTGAAGCTCTAAGCCTAGTTGAAATTTCAAGCACACAGGCTCATAAGGATAGACATTAGTATCAAGGGCCCATCATTGGACCATCCTTCTTCACTGGTCTTTGCCCTTGCACTTGGGGAATTGTTGCTGTTCCACTGGGGAATGCAACAGAGCACCCCAGGATGGGAACTCAGCACTCCCTCAGTTGTCATATGAAACTCTACCCACTATGTCAATACCCAACAAACATCTGAACATATCTTTTACCATATATGCATGCCCTGGAAAATGCCCTCCCACACATGCATCCCCCATCAATGACACCCTACATCAATGCTCCTCCCCTGCCATAGTTGAACCCCTCTGTAATCTAAAACTTATTAAAAAATGAAGCCTAATATATTGCCAAATTCAATTAATAGGAATATGAAATAGTAATGATAGTTTAATGATTAGAAATAAAATACATAATAATAATTTAGAAAAACTAAAATAAAGTAAAAAATAAATTGGGTATTAAAAACTCAAAAATATTATAAAAATTTTTTGAAATTTTGCCTTTCATCACTGTAATAGGTGTTGCCCTGTATGTATAGCAAGGCAATCTCTTCCATTTCTTCCTCACTGTCTTACATCATTTTTTAAATTATGCCTTCAAAAAAGCTTTAGGTCACAGTAAAGTCACATATAGAATGTAGGGGACTCCCATATACCCCAAATCCTCCCCCTTTCTGCCTGCCCCAGCAATGATATTTTTACATGTGGATGTTACATTTGCTGCAACTGATGTACAAATATTGAAATATAGCTACTAACCATGGTTACATTATGGTTTACATTTTATTTTATTTTTTTAAAGATTTATTTCTTATTTATTTCCCTACTCTTCCCCCTCCATTGTCTGTTCTCTGTGTCCATTCACTGAGTGTTCTTCTGTGTCTGCTTGCATTCTTGTCAGAGGCACCAGTAATCTGTGTCTCTTTTTGCTGCATCATCTTGCTGCATCACCTTCAGCTCTCTATATGTGTGGCACCACTCCTGGGCAGCTTTTTTTTTTTTTTTTTTGCATGGGGCAGCTCTCTTTACGGGGTGCACTCCTTGTGCTTGGGGCTTCCCTATGCAGGCAACACACCTCCCTGGCACAGAACTCTTTGTGTGCATCAGCATTGTGCATGGGCCAGCTCACCACATGGGTCAGTAGGCCCTGGGTTTGAAGCTTGGACCTCCCATGTGGTAAGTGAATGCTCTATCAGTTGAGCCAAATCTGCTTCCCATGGTTTACATTTTAGACTGTGTACTTTTCTAAATTTTTGGTTACATTATGGTTGACATTATAGTTTACATTTAGACCATACATTTTGATAAATTTTTGGTGAAATTTAACATGGCCTGCATACATCACTGCATGATCATGCAGAAATTTCCATTGCTCCCCATCTATTCTATTCCTCTCTTCCCCTGCCCTCAGGACCCACAGTGACAACAAGCTTCACTGCTTGAAGTACAAGATTCATAGATACTTGCAACAAGGCTGGGGCTTGACACATTAGTCTGCCCTCCCCCTTTGGGAGCCACCCATGCTCTTGAGAGACACTCTCCCCTCTGTTTGAGAACATCAGGCACCCCAGGATAGGGGTACAACACTTTCCGGCTCACTGTATGGGTCTCCACCTACTGACATAACACAATATGACAAGATGAGCACTCACACACTCCCTAGAATCCTGCCCCATGTGCACCCTGTGCCAGATGCCCCCCATCAAACACCTTAAACCAGGAACCCTTCCTTATTATATTTTCTAAAGAGTTTTCTCAATATTATAGTTTCAGCCACGTACCTGACAATCTCCCATGTTCACCTGGTCACCCCCAACCTTCCCCCCAATTCCATGGACCATCTGACACATCCTCCCAACCCTACCCCCACTCAAGGCTGCAAAACCCAATCCAATAGTATCCCTATATCCCCATCATATCCCTTCACTGCACAACTACTTACCTCCACTTTATCATAGATGTCACCTGTGTGGACATTGGCTCACAGCCTTCCTCTCCACCCCCCCCCCCCCATTAACTATAAGCCTATCTTTCAGTCTTCGGCTCTCTGAGACAGCTTGATTTGCTTAATTCATATCAGAGAGGTCATGTAGTATTTGTCCTTCAATGCCTGGCTTGCATCACTCAATATAAGGTCCTCAAGATTCATCCATGTCCCATGCGTTAGCACTGTATTCCTTCTTACAGCTGAGTAGTATTCCATTGTATGTATATACCGCATTTTGTTTATCCATTCATCTGTTGATGGGCATTTGGGTTGATTCCAACTTTTGGCAGTAGTGAATAATGCCACTATGAAAACTGGTGTGCATACTTTGGCTCATGTCCTTGTTTTCAGTTCTTCTGCATATATACCCAGCAGTGGAATTGCTGGCCATATGGCAAATCTATAGCTAGCTTTTTGAGGAACTGCCAAACTGTTCTCCACAATGGCTAGGACCTTCTACATTCCCACAGGCTGTGGATGAGGGTCCCCATTCCCCCACATCCTCTCCAACATTTGTAGTCCCCTGTTTTTCCAATAGCTACCAGTCTAATGAGTATAAGATGGTATCTCATTGTAGTTTTGATCTGCATTTCCCTAATAGCTAGTGATGTTAGCATCTTTTCATGTGCTTTTTAGTCATTTGTATTTCTTCTTTGGAGAAGCAGCTGTTCAAATCTCTTGCCCATTTTTAAAATAGGTTGTTTGTCTTTTTATTTTTGAGATATAAGATTTTTTCATATATGCTGGATATTAAGCTCTTCTCAGATATATTGTTAGCAAATATTTTCTCCTATTGGGTAGGCTGTCTTTTCACTTTCTTGATAAAGTCCTTTGAGGTGCAAAACATTTTAATTTTGAGGCGGTCCCATTTATCTATTCTTTCTTTTGCTGCTTATGCTTTGGGTATGAAGTTCATGAAGCCATTGCCTATTAGAAGGCCCTGTAGATACTTCCCTACATTGTCTTCCAATGTCTTTATGGTCTTGGCTCTTACATTTAAATCTTTGATCCATCTTGAGTTAATTTTTGTATAAGGTGTGAAATGGTATTCCTCTCTCATTTTTTGCATATGGCTATCCAGTTCTCCAAGCACCATTTGTTGAGGTGGCCATTCTCTCCCAGTTAAGTGGGCTTGGTGGCCTTGTCAAATATCAGATGACTGTATATGTTAGGTTCTGTATCAGAAAGCTCAATTTGGTTCCATTGGTCAGTATGTCTATCTTTGTGCCAATACCATGTTGTTTTGACCACTATAGATTTGTAGCATGTTTTAAAGACAGATAGTGTGATTCCTCTGATTTCATTTTTCTTTTTCAATATGTCTTTGGCTATTTGGGGCCTCATTGCCTTCCAAATAAATTTCATAGTTAGTTTTTTCAGTTCATTAAAAAATGCTGTGCTGTTTTTTGGGGGATTGCATTAAATCATAGATCAATTTCAGTAGGATAGACATCTTAATGATATTTAGTCTTCCTATCCATGAACAGGGAATATTTTTCCATTTATCTGTCTTCTTTGATTTTCTTTAACAGTATTGTGTAGTTTTCTGTGTATAAGCCTTTTACATCTTTAGTTAAATTTATTCCTAGGTATTTGATTTTTTAATTTACTATTGTACATGGTATTTTTCTTGATTTCCTGCTCATTATTGGTGTACAGAAATGTTACTCATTTTGTGCATTGATCTTACAACCTGTGACTTTACTGAACTCATTTGTAAGTTCTAGAAGCTTTGTTGTAGATTTCTCAGGGCTTTCTATGTATAGGATCATGTCATCTGCAAATAGCGAAATTTTGACTTCTTCCTTTCCAGTTTGGATGCCTTTTATATCTGTTTCTTGCTTTAGTGTTTGAGCAAGTACTTCTAACACAATGTTAAATACAAGGGGTGATAATGGGCATCCTTGTCTTGTTCCTGATCCTAGAGGGAAAGATTTTAAGATTTCACCATCATATATGATGTTAGCTTTGGGTTTTTCATGTATACACTTTATCATGTTCAGAAAGTTTCCTTCTATTCCTATCTTTTGCAGTGTTTTTATCAGGAAAGGGTGCTGTATTTCACTGAATGCTTTTTCTGCATCTATAGGTATGATCATGTGATTTTTTTCTTTCAATCTGTTTATGAGCTATATTACATAGATTGATTTTCTTATGATGGAATATCCTTGCATACCAGGGATGAAACCCACTTAGTCATAGTGTATAATTCATTTGATATGTTATTGAATATGATTAACAAATATTTTGTTGAGTATTTTAGCATCTAGGTTCATTAGAGAGATTGGTCTGTAATTTTTCTTTCTTGTGGTGTCTTTGTTTAGCTTTGATATTAGGGTAATGTTGGCATCATAGAATGAGTTAGACAAAGTTCCTTCTATTTCAATTTTTTGGAAGAGTTTAAGCAAGATTGGTGTTAGTTCTTTCCAGAATGTTTGGTAGAATTCACCTGTGAAGCCATCTGGCCTGGGGCAGTTCTTAGCTGGGAGGTTTTTAATGACTGATTCTATCTCTTTACTTCTGATTGGTTTATTGAGATCATCAGTTTCTTCTTTCTTCAATGTGGGCTGCTTATGTGTTTCTAGGAATTTGTCCATTTCCTCTAAATTGTCCTTCTTTTTGGCATATAGTTTCTCAAATTATCCTCTTATGATACTCTTTATTTCTGTGCAGTCAGTGGTGATATCCTCTTTCTCATTTCTTATTTTGTTTATTTGCATCTTCTCTCTTTTTTCTTTGTTAATCTAGCTAAGAGTTTGTCAACTTTATTGATCTTCTCAAAGAACCAGCTCTGTTTTGTTTATTTTTTTCTAGTGCTTTCTGATTTTCTGTTTTATTTAGTTCTGCTCTGATATTTGTTATTTCTTTATTTCTTCTTCCTTTGGGGTAGTTTGTTGTTTTTTACTAATTCTTCCAAGTGTGCACTTAAGGCTTTGCTTTTAGCTCGCTCTTCTTTTTTTGACATATGAATTTATGGCTATGAATTTCCTTCTCAGTACAGCTTTTGCTGCATCCCACAAGTTTTGATATGTTATGTTGTCATTTTCAGAAGTTACTGATTTCTTTTGAGATTTCCTTCTTGACCCAATGTTTGTCTAGGAGTATGTTGCTTAACTTCCATATCTTTGTTCCTAATCTGGTCCTCTGGCCCTTGCAGATTTCCAGCTTTATTCCATTGTAGTCAGAGAAATTATTTTGTATGATTTTTATCTTTCTGAATTCACTGAGACTTTCTCTGTGGCCTAGCATGTGGTCTATCTTGGAGAATGATCCATGTGTGCTTGAGAAGAATGTATATCCTGCCATATTTGGATGTAGTGTTCTGTATATGTCTATTAGGTCCAGATGCTCTAATATATTATCCAAAGTCTTTGTTTCTTTATTGGTTCTCTGTCAAGATGTTCTGTCTAATGGTGATAATGGTGTATTGAAGTCCCCCACTATAACTGTAGAGGTATCTATTCCTCCACTTAATTTTTCCTGTGTTTGCCTCATCTATTTTGAGGTGCCCTGGTTAGGTGCATAAATGTTTATGATTTTTTTCCTTCTTGAAAGATTACTACTTTTACTAATATATAATGTCCATCTTTGTCTGCCAGCTTTGCTGGATAGAGTAAAATAGTAATACTGATAGCAAAAGTTAGCAGAAGAACTATATAAGGCCTAGGGGAATGACTAATAAACACATGAAAGCAGGGTAGAGTTGTAGGAATAAAAAAGTGGAGTACCTACAATGAAATGGGAAACTGAATATGGAGAAGAATATAGTATGAATTATAAGATCAATATGATGAGGAGAGAGGGAAAGAGAAAAGAAAGGACAAAAACAGAAAGAGTTAATGAAAGATGGAAAACAGAATAGAAGTGTTAGAAATAAAAAGTCAGAAAAATTGGGAGCTAAACAAAGAAAGGTAGAATGTAAGAGCAACAATGGAAGGCAGATGGTAGAAAGATGTAGGAAGGAAAAGAGATAGCATTAGTAGCCAAAATTAATACACACTGAAAAGAGGAAAACAAGGAAGAAGAAACATAGCAAACGAGAAACAAGCTGGCAGCACCTAATTTAAAAAAAAACAACAACCAAAAAAAAAAAAAAGAAAAAAACCCAAAACAAGGAGGGGGGGTGGTGATAAAAAGGAAGGAAAGACAAGAAAACAAAAAAACAGACAAACGCATAAGCAAGGAGTCAACCAAGCACTAAGAAAAATAGACTAACCTCTTAAGCCCTTGTGGAGCTTGTCAGGCAACCAGTGTTTATCAATCAATTACTCTGCAGCTTTCTCACTACAGATTTTGAAGTGGGTTTTAGTGAGTAAAATTTTGTTCAATTACATAACAAAAGAAACTTTTTTTTTTCAGGAAAAATAAGAGACCCAAGTGAAGCTAATCCAAGGATAATGTCTATGTTGTCCCTGTCCTAAAGCACCAGCTAGATGTTTAATATAGTAGTAGGTTGCTACTCTAAAGAAGCCAGGAATCAAACTACAGACGTTGTATATTCAAGGCTGAAACTCCTTCACTGAGCTAAACTTCCTTGTTGGGTGGATTAGCTCTTCAGAAAAAGTCCCTTTCCCTGGGGTAGGATTGAGTTTTCAATTGGATAAACTGCTGATTAGTAATCTGTCCTTCCCCTCGTTTTTTTTTTCCTAACTGCTTTCTCTCCCAGGGCAGCAGGAAGCAACAGCCTGTGTGAGAGATCCCTTTTGAAATTCAAAGCGGACCCTGGTGACTTAACTCACCACAGAAAAGAAATGATTCTCAGTCTCTTTGAGAGAGAGTACCCACACTTTGCCAGGAACCCTAAATATGCTCTTGGAAGCTTATTAAGCACTTCCTACTGTTCCCTCCCATAGGTGAGTTGCACAGGACTAGTTAATTGCCTGACTCCACCTTCTCCCAGACCAATTTTCCCTATCCTGGGGAGGTTAGGTATATTTGACTGCTTCAGCAGATTTGCTTCTCCCCTCAAGCCAACTGGTATGCTCTTCAAAGCTCAAAAAAAAGGGAGTCCAGACAATTGAACCCACTCTCGGGGGACCTATCTCCACCCTTCACCAGACCCCTCGCACTCTCGGAGTTAGTGTCCTCCAGCTGGGTGATGGGTCAGAGTCAGGGATTGGGGATCACTGTGGCTTCCTGCCCTGAGGGAGGGGCTTAGCCGTCCATAGCTCCTGCCTGAAGCATCAGAAACTCAAAGGTTTTATCTTGAGCTTGAGCAATCACTCTTCTTGTCACACTCTCTCCAGACTGATGCCCTGAAGCCTCCTGCTTTGTGGATTCCCAAAACAGCTCACTCAGGCAGGATTTTGCCCCCACTCAGCCATTTTTTTTAATGAGAGAGATGATATGGGTGCACTTAATTGGATGCCATCTTGCCCCGCCTTCCCAAAAAAATGTTTTAAAACTTTGTTGAAAATATAGAGAAGACCAAAATAAGTGGATATATAGTATTTGTAGGTAGGAGGACATAATAACATACCAATTCTATCCAAATTCAACTATAGATTCAGTATAATTCCATCAAAAATTCCAAAAAAAGACTTTTTGAGGAACTTATCAACGTGATTCTAAAATGTTAAAAAAAAAAAAAAAGAATGGAAGACTTGCCCTGTCATATAGCTACATCTGTTGTACAGTCATATACTACACAGTGACTTTCAATTGGTCATGGTGCCAACAGGGTATTTGAAAATGTGGAGGGTATTTGGGTTGTCACAATGGCTAGGAGAACTATGCAGCAAGTGTCAACATCTTGCAATGTATGAGACAGTCCCATGTAATAAAGTCCCATGTAAGCCTGCTCAAAGGGCCAACAGTTCCCTGATTGAGAATTAGTGGGTTCTAGTAATTAAGACAGTGTGGTATGGCATAGGAATAGGTAAACTGACCCATGAAACAAACCAGAGAACCCAGAAAGACCCTTGTAAATGTGGAAACAAAATACATTTTTAAAGTGACATTACAGATAATTGAGTAAAAGGTGGTCTACGCAATAAATGGTAGTAGGACAATTGAGCATCTACGTGAAATAAAATATCCTCAATTCCTATTTCACATCACATTTTAAGTCAGATCTTTTTAAACGATTAGAAGAAAATTTATGAGCATAAGTTACGTCTTTCGGTTGTAGAAAGATTTATTGAATAAGATCCCAAAGCACTAGCCATAAAATATATGACTACATTAAAATTAAAAACTTCTGTTTATAAAAAGAGACCATAAAGAAAAAAAAAACTTTCATAAAGTAGAAGAATATACTTGTCAAACATAAAACTAGCCAACTATTAGCATCTATACCATATAAAGTACTTGAATCAGGACATTATGAAGTAATCAACCTAATAGAAAATGGGCAAAAGAAATAAGTATTTGACAGAAGATGCATAAACGGCAAATAAACATATGTAAGGATGTTCAGTCTAATCAGTAATCAAGGAATGAAAATTAAAACTCAGTGAGACTTAATACTAGAATGCCAAAATTAAGAAATCTGGCAATATTCAGCACTGGCAAGAATTGGGACAAAGGAACATGTTATCTACTACTTTGAGGGTGAGAATTAGTACAATCACTTTGGACAGCCATTTGGAATTTCCTTCCAATGTTTTGAATTTGTATACACTCTATGACCCAAAAATATTGCTTCTGGGTCATAGAGTGTATAACTGAGAACGGGGACTTTCAAAATTTTTTGACTTTTTTGGAACATAATCACTGTGTGAAGTTTTTGCTATCCAGTACCATTATAGCATATGTATATAAAACTCAAACGAAGTTTTATGAATACTCTGATGTTTTCTACTTACTTATTTCATTTTTAAAAATTCTGGCTAAGGCCCATTAAGTTGATTTCATGATCCAATCACAAGTCTAACATCTGATTTGAAAACCATTGCTCTAGAATAACTCTTGCATGTGTTACCCTGGAAACAGGTAAAAAAATTCCAAAAATGTTCATAACAACAGTGTTTATAAAATACAATAAACAGGAAACAATTGGAACATTCTTGAATAGAAAAAGGGATAATTAAATTATGATATATTCAGGTAAAGAAGTATCATATAACAGTGAAAAAGAATGAGTTATTGCAACCTTTATCAGTGAATCTTAGCAATATTACTTTGAAGGACAAAAGCAACGCATGGATTAATACTTAAAATGTAATTTTTGTAGAGCTAAACAAGTGAAACTAAACAAACTGAATTTTGGGGTACATAGATACATGATAAAATTTATTTTTTAAAAAGCAAAGGAATGCTAAATCCAAAATTCAGAGTAATGGTTAGCCCTGTGGGTGAAAACAATGGACTCAGAAAAGAGCATACAGATGGCTGTTAACAGAATTAGTTCTTAAGTGAGGAAGTGTGTTTAGATCCACTTATTTCATTATTTTGCTTCCCCACTCACATATGTTATATATACCGTCAATATTACATAACCAAATCTAAGAAAATAAAAGAGTTGAATAATAACCCTTTAATAGTTCAAGGTTTAGAAACCTGAGCTGCTATTGAGCTAACATAAGCTTCTTCATTTCCACGAAATGAGTAATAGATGGCAGAGAAAGGAGATGCAAAGACCTTTTTGGCAGGTTTATTGGATTGTGAAGGAGTTGCAGGGGAGGGCATGTCTGCTGAGACACTTGAGTGGACTGGAAAGTCCTCTGCCTTCAATGTTTTAGGAAAGGTCCTGCCGAAGGCCAGGATTGATGTCCAAGGGATGGACTAGATGACCTCTTTGATCGTCTTCAGCATTGGGCCCTGGGTCTCTCAGCCTTGCCCTTCTCCTGTGGGCCCTGCTGACAGCAGGCCTCGCACTCTGCCTCCCTCTATGTCATCCCTGCCTACCTTAAACAGTCTGCCAGGGGAAGCAGAATCTCTGTTATCTCCCAGACAAAACATTCATCAAAGGAGGCAAATAAATCTAACAACCTAAACTATCAACCCTGGACTTTGAACTTTTCACCTTCACCAAAACTGTTGGCGTCCACAGAGACTCACGGGAGAGCTCACAAACACATTTACCTTATGCGTTATGTTAAAAATTCTATTTACACACAACAAATTAGGAGTAGGTATATCAGCAAATATATATATAATTTACATATATACCTATATATGGAACCATTACACATATAGACATACAAAGATGCACAAAAAAATGCAATTTCTAAAGAAGGTCTTGCCGCTAATAACTGGTTCAGAAGGGTAAAAAGCGATAAAATAATCTACATTGCTGATACCTCAGTGGCACCCTCAGCAGTATCTTGACCGAGAAGGCAGCAACTCGGCATCCCTGGGTACAGGGATGCTTCAGGATCCAGATCCGGTTCGTTTTGGAGTGCAGAGGGAGTGCAGAACCTGCAACCAGCCAAGGGCTTCTCACCTAGACCACAGCTCCAGGGGTAGGTGCCGCACTAGCACACTGGATGATAAGCTGATTCTTCAAAAGAACTGGTACATAGGTATCTTCATACTGAACTTTTGAGGATCATCAAATCAATTCAATAATTTCCCTGCCCCTCTTCCCCCACACACACTGTTATACAGCTTTGCCTCTCATAGAGTACTTTCCTTTTGTGATTTGGGGTGACTTCATGAAGTTATTTTCCTAAGGTTTCTTCCATTCGGAGAAGTTTGGGAGGTCTGTGAATATCTTTTCACGTTAGGAATACAAAACAAGTTTGTTTTTTAAGGAGGGGAAATTGCAACTCCCTGGAAAACTGTCTCATCTTTGATTTGGGGTAGAGGGAGGAGGGAGTGTGCTAAAAGGAACGTTCTCCTTTTCCAGTCTGCTAGAATTTTTTTACGGTAAGAATATATTTCTATATTACCTGTGTCATTTAGAGTGAATAATTAAAAAGAAATAATTGGAATGAACTAAGACATGAGAGCAGCATGTATGATATAACACACATGATCACCATTTTTAGTTCTCAAGGCAAAGGCCTGTGTTCAACTGGCCCCTGAAGTCTTACAGGAAATGTTGCACTTTTCCCAGCTACCTCCACCCCGAAAGCTGCAGCCAGCTGCAAGACAGATTCCCACCCAGACAGAATGCAGGTGAAACATCAATACAGCAAGAAACCAGTCGGAAGGGGGCATGTGGAGTTTGGAAGGTTTTAGAACATTTTATTGCAAGGACACATGTGTAAGTGCAGCAGATGGAAGCAATTACGGCAGGAAAATGTTGCCCTATCCTTAGGACCAGATTCCAATAGCATGAGCTCAGGCTAATAGCTATCCTTCAGGACAAGGAAAATCAGACCACAGTGAATTTTGAAGATGGGCTCCACATTGCATCAGGTCATGATCTGTGCTGCTAAAAACTCATCAAAACTTGATATTATCTCTACCTCATTTCTCATTGGAAAGAGATGTGACCTCAAACTGACTCATCTAAAATTAATATGCTCCCCTGTAGTCTCTGAGAAAACCTCATCTGACACTGGTATTTTATAGTCTGACTTCCAGGAAGTACAATTATGATTGCTAATGAATAGGATGATTATTCCAGATAGAAGGAAATGTGCTTTGTTTGGATATTTCTGTGCAGATAGTCCGTTCTGAGCTGTTCTTGTTCTCTTTGAAGGAGACAGGTAGATACCTGACATCTCCCTTAATAAATAGTATCATGGGAGTTAAGATGGAGAAAATAAAGCAGAATGAGGTTGAGTGCTAAATCTGTGACCTATAAAACAGTCAGAAGGATTAGAAATAAATCCAGCCCCATGAACTCTCTTGTCTAAGGGTTTATCCTGCAGACTGGGGTACTAAAGTAATTTCTCTCCCTCTTTGGTGTTGTCATATGATTGTTTCTCCTTACTGGTGCCTCTCACAAACCTGCCTTGTAATGATTATGGATGTACAGACGCGTGTTTGTCTTACAGTGATATAGTATCACTCATTGGAAGAGTTCAACTCTGTTATTCTCACGGAACCACAGGTTGAAGGATTTACTGAAAAAGGATTTACTGAAAAAGGACTGCAAAGGTATGAAAATTCAGGGCCCAGAAGGAATGAAGGGAGCTGTTCAGTTTCTTCAATCTCTAGCAATATGTGCAGGGGCTTACTTTCTACTCAAAAATGAAGTAATTTGGATATTTAAAATTTGATGTTTTAAACATTTTAATGTTTTAACTAGACAAGAGAGCAGATGATGACCTAAGCAAGAAAAAGAAGTCCCACAAAGGTCTAATATTGGTTTTAAGAAATTTCATTAAAGATACAATTCCAAAGGTGGTTCAGGTGGGCATGCCAACTCGTTGCTTTTATACAGTTGGAGGAATTGTACACACAGCATAGAGAAAGAACACAGAACAAAAGTTACAAAGGGTGGGTTCCATTCCTGGTTCACCAGGCTTGTTACTTTGGACAAACGATTTTACTTCTCTAGTTCTCAGTGGCTTAATGCAAAAGGGGAATAATAATATCTGCCCTGCCTAGCTCATAAAGTCAATTAAGTATGAAAATGAGAAAATATATTTGAAAGCATTAATGGAAGTGTGTTTGCATAGGTGACATGTACATTCTCCCTTAGGTGACTAAAACTGTAACCCTCATTTTCACAACATCCAGAGAATGATGTATGTGTCATTTGGGTGTACTAAATTGAGCTGCCTCCTCATAACACGATCTGAATTAATTCTTTACCTTGAAAATATTTAAGCTCAGTGTTATGAGCTGAATTTTGTCCTCCCAAAAGATACGTTGAGGTTCAAATCATTAGTCCTGTGAATGTTATTCTGTATAAGTCAGCCAAAGGGATGTTGATGCAAAGTACCAGAAATCTGTTGGCTTTTATAAAGGGGATTTATTTGGGGTAAAATCTTACCATTATGAGGCCCTAAAGAGTCCAAATCAAGGTTGCTTTCCAACCAAAGTGAGTTGCCTTGTGCTGAAGCAAGATGGCCTGTGTGGCAGTTTGGCATTGTATATGCGTTCCAAAAAGATATTGGATTGTATTCAAAAGTTGGTCTGTTCCTCTTGCCATATTAGATCATATTAGATTCAGGGGTTTCACTTTTACTTTATTAAATCAAGATTAGGGCTTTTATTTTACTACATCATTAGGGCAACTCAGTTTGAGTCCCTGCCCTTCCCCCCCCTTTGTGGGCTATATAAACAGATGCTTAATCAAAGACAAGGAAGAAAAGACATGAAGAAGGAGAACACAGAGAGTTGAGATTTGATGCTGGAGCCCCAGGGAAAGAGCTGAGCAATTCACCTGATAGTTTACAGCTGGTCTTGTGGAGAGAACAGAGCAGCTGTGTCCAGAAAGAGAAGAGCCCTGGGAAGAGGGATGAGCCTTATGCCAGCCTATGACTGAGACTGGAAGAAGCTGGAACCATGGGGTCTTAAGAGGAAGAGGAAGGCTGAATCCTCATCAAGACCTGCAGCGTTCTTTCTCCAACACATGACAACAGACTTTGGTGAGGGAAGTTACTTATTCTTTATGGCCTTGTGACTGTAAGCTTCTACCCCAAATAAATACCCTCTATAAAAGCCAACAGATTTCTGGTACTTTGCAGCATCAGTCCTTTGGCTGACTAATACAGTGGGCAATCTCTGCCTGGTCTCTCAGGGTTTCCTATCAGTCTCTGGTATAGGACTCATTTCTTTCTGGGCCTTCTCAACTGCTCAGCTTCTCTGTTCTCATCAGCTGCAACCTATCAGGCGAATAGCTTATCTCTCTCTGAGACCCCGGGATCAAACGCGACAGCTCTCTCTCTTCCCGTATCTTCTTCTGTGTATCTTCTTGAGTGAGTGTCTGTTTATATCAGCCCACCAAGGGGGCAGGGACTCAATCTGAGGCATGCCCTTCTGACATAGTCGAATCAAGGCCATGATCTTAACAGGTAATTTAATCAAGACATGTCAGCTGAATGTTATGCAATCAAAGGGTATCATACCTAGAAGAATAGATTGGTTTACAAGCATAATCTCTCTTTTTGGGATTCAGAAATAATCTCAAACTGCCACAGACCCTATCAGCAAATAGGGTGTTTGAAGATGTGATTAGATAAAATGAGGCCAAACTAGATTATGGTGGGTCCTAATCCAATATGATTTGTATCCTTATAAGAGGAATAGAGGAGACAATAGACAAGGTTCAGGGGAGAAAACCATGTGAAGATGGAGGCAGCTGCATCTACAAGTGAAGGAAAATCAAACAAGAGATTGCTGCAATAACCAGAGAATAGAACAGGCAAGGAAGGATTCTTCTGCAGGTTTCCAATGGAGTATGGCACTGCTGACACCTTGAATTTGGACTTCTAGACTCTAGAACTGTGAGATGATAAATTTCTGCTGTTTTAAGCCACCCACATTGTGATTTTTGTTATAGCAACCCTAGGAAACTAAGACACTCAGCAGATATAACCACTGGGAAGAACCAAACCCTTACATTAGAGTAAACTACATCGATTTATTCATATATGCTTTAACTCAGCAAATATCCCAGGATAAGCAAACATCCTTGGAATCTTCCATATTTTGTGCTAGATGCTGAAGATACAATGATGAGGAATATATGATGATTATAGCTGAAGTTGTACCAGAAGCTCAACAGAAACTGGGAATTGGAGGGAGGAGATAAGCATCAATAAGGGAAGTACCTGGACTTGACCATCTAAGACTGAGCTTATGGGTTGAAGAGCTTCACATTTAAATTACATGGCCCTAATAAAAAGGCAAAGACCGATTCTCATTTTTGATTCCCAGTGCCGCTGATAAGGATAAAAGTGGTCACAGAAGAACACACAGCAAAGGGACACAGAGAGCTGACAACTGGGAGGTGGGGTGGGGGGGGAAGGGGAGAGAAATAAATAAAAAATAAATCTTAAAAAAAAAATACGTTTGGTATGTGGAAATATGTGCCTACATAGAAAGAGAGGGTTTTTGTTTGTTTTTGTATTATGTAAATGGAAGTATAGCTTGCTTTTTTATATCATATCATGTACATTTTCCAAAATTAATGTTTTTCCATATCATATTTTTTAAAACCTCAGAGTATATTATCGTATGGATATCTCGTTTTACTTGACCTAATTCCCATTGTTAAACACCTGGGATTTTTCAATTTTTATATTTAAAATTTTGTAGTGAACCTATTTTTACAAATCCATTTTGAACATAAAATTAAAGTGCCTAAGAGGGATTCATAGGAGATAACAATAATAACTTTCTCCAGAACTTTCTATGCTCCAAACACTATTCTCAGTGCTTTACAAACATTTTATTCAATCCTCACTACTCTGAGAGGAGATATTATTAACCTATTACATAGATAAGGAAACAAAGGCTTAAAGAGGATAAGTCACTTGTTCAAGCTCACATGGTTAGCAAATAGCAGAGCTTGTAAGGATTCCATTACAGTATTAAAACCTGTACTCATAATCACACCCTGTGCTGCCTCCCAGATGGCATTTGGAAAGACGGATCTAAACTCAGTAGAAAGGTAGAGACTGGATATAAAGCTTTGTGAGATACATGGGCCCCAATTAAGCTGTTGATAATAATCACCTGGGCAACCTACAGATCAACTGATGACCAGTTCCCACCCCAGATGAATTAAAGCAGGACCTCAGGTAAGGGAGGGTACAGTTCAGACACTGGTGGGTGTGAAAAGTGTCACAGGTGATTCTAATACACAGCTAGTGGTGAGGACCATCCATCTAAGGCAACTGAAGCCAATGACAGGGAAAGATCGCCAGGATGAAGAGAGGGCACTGGGGAAACACAATATCTGAGGTAGTTAGGAAAGGGTTCCAAGAAAGGAAACATAGCAACAGCAGACAGAGAACTTAGAAGCTAGTCAGGAGAGGTATTCTGGAGTTATGGAAAGAAGTATTTTAATGCTAATTTGTATATGGAATCTAACATACACCCATAAGAATCATTAACAAGTTCAGTTAATTTGCTATAGTAACCTCAGTCTGATGTTGATGTAAATTACTTTCCTTACCTTCGCTGAGATAGTGCAGGGTAGTAGCCTTTTGTCATTCTGTTTCTGCACTGTTCTATCATCCATCAAGTTAGTTCATGTGTACATCCCAGAACACTCCTTCAACAGGTTGCTAATAGGTTATTAGAAAATGCAGTGTCTAAATAAGGATGACTTTAAGGTCAGTGGAGTGACTTTCTGCTACTTGCCTCAAAAATATTTCAACAATCATATGTTTTGGTACATTAAATCATATTTACTTTAGTAGTTATAGTATATAAATAGCATCTTATCTTAAATAATATGCTAATTAAGTAATTATTAAATAATATACTAATATATCAATTCTTTACCAGCAGAGTCGACATCAGTGTCTTCCACATCAGTAGAGAGCTTTCAGTCACCTTACATATTTCCTAAAGTATATTATCTTCACTTACATTTCTAAGTTAATACAGAACAAATTTTCAAACTGACCAAAACATTGTGACTAGAAATTCTAAGCCCTAAGAACCTTTTTCATAGTATCAGTACAGGTTTTTTTTTTCTGAAGTATATAAAAGATATATCTACTTACTGCTCTAATTTTTTAAAATTATATTTTATAACATAGATTTATTTATATATATATTTTTAACTTTATTTGGATCTCCCTGCAATCAGAGCTAAGGTAAGGACTTAGGTGTAGGTAGTTTATCTAGAGGTGATTCCAGGAAACAAGACTGAGAGGGCAGGGAGAGCGAGGCAGGAAGGGAGAAAAGATGGGCAGTGAGGGCAGGATATCGCGGTCACTGACGTGGACTGCAGAGATGAGGCAGGGTGATCCATCTCACCAGCATCTCCTGAGAAGCATCCAGAACTTCTCCCAGAATTGTCCATGATGGGAATTAGGTCAATAAAACTTGAGATATCCATATGGATGAAAGGCTGGAACATTTATCTACTGACTCCAATCCCCCACTGGTTGAGGGTCACACTGGGGTCTTTATTTCCCATCACTTGCATTCCAAGGATGCTACCAGGCTGTACTCCCACTGGGCCGCCACGGTTTCCAAGGAGCCCTGGGCCAGAAAGCCTGTGCTTTTGGTAGGTGTCGGCATCAGGAGTGCCTACCCTCCCAAGAAACTGCCCGCTGTAGCCAGTGGCTAGGTTTAGAATTCTAGTTGAAAATTATTTTTACTCAGATTTGGAAAGCTATTGCATTCCAGCTTTCAGCCTTGCAGTGGAATAATCAGGTGTCATCCAGCTTTCTGTTTCTTTGAGAATTTCCTATTGTTTTTTTCCCCCCACAATAATGTGCGTGCAGATTTTCATAACATGTACTGTGCATTGCAGTTCATGTGCCATTTCAATCTGAAAAGCCATGTCCCTCAAGTCTCAGAAACTTTCTTTTATTATTGGTTAATAACCTCCTTATTTGCCTTCTATCTTATCTTTCTGATTCATCATTGCTTTTTCTTCTTGATCTGTTTTCTGGACTATCTCCTTCTGTATTATTAAAATTTTTTGTTTCGACTCAATATCTTTCTTGGTCTATGATTTGTCCCTTGTGGGTTTTTTGTTGTTGTTTGCTTACTTGTTTTTTAGTGTCCTGCCCTTGTTCATGCAGCCTTGCCCTCAGGTAAACAAATTGGCCTTTGGTGTCAACTCATTGAGGCCTCCTGAATGGCTATATAAAAGTAAATTCTCTAAAGATGTAACTATAGATATTTTGAAATTTTTCTTCTGCTCCCTACATTGTCTGTTACATATAAACTTCCTTTCTCTGATCCTTTAAGCTTTGATCTTGCTTGTTAGAAACATTCCACAATGTTCGGTGATCTTTGACAAACTGCTCATTCATACAATACTTAGCCACTAAAAGCAGATTGGAAGGTTTGTGTGGGGGAGCAGAGCTTATCAACTGGGGAGCTTCATAGTAGGATAATCGGGTAGGTATTACGGCCATATTGATAAGGGGTCCAAATGTTGGAATCTCAAACTCCTTTTTTTTTTCCTTAAGATTTTTCTAGAGACAAATTCCTTAATGTCCTTTCTGGATTCTTAGACTTGACTGCCCACATTCTAGAAGCAAAGCCCAGGGCAGAAGGCTTGAGGTCTCACTCTGCCTGTGCTGAATTTCTCTAACTGTCCCTGTTTCACCCTGGTATCTCAACTGTGCTCTCCACTCTACCTGGCACCCAGAGCCTGATGGTTGTATGGTTCAATTTCTCCAGAGAATAAACCTCTGTTTTCTTAGCAGAGAGGAGGCACAGAATCCCCCAGCTGGAGACAGGGAGGGGGTGCTGGAGCGGAGCTTCGAACTGCTTCTTATGCAGCTTTTCAAACTTTCAGGCAACCTTTTTTTCAGCCCCACCTGTTACCCTGGTCTTCTATGCAAGGAAGCCAGTGCATCAACTCATGGGTCTTTCTGGGCTTCTTTTACGTGAATAAACTGATTTCTCATTTGCTTCCTTCTCTGCTGGTGCTTGGAGTTCAGTCAGCTTTCTCTGCTCTCCCAAGTCAGTTACTTTTTATCCATCTCTTTTCCATCTTCCCACATAAGCATCAAAAACTCGCATCCACTGTCGCTTCTTCTCTTGCTCTCTGAATTTGTGGAATTATTCCTTTTTAGTTGCTTTACATTAATTTTAAAGGGGCTTCAGGAATATGAATGCATAATTTCATGCCATTACACTTAACCAGAAGCCCCAACAACCATAATGCTATTGTTTCTGCTACTCACATTTCGTAGCTAATTGCTATTGAACAAATTCATAAAATGAAGGAACTATAGGGTGGGCAGTGGAAAGGAAATGATGGTCATTGGGCCATGTCTGTATGATCAGCGCAATGCTAGTTACTTCCCACATAAAAGCTGACTGGATCCTTACAATCTCTGTATGATTCTGTAATAACCATTACATAGGTGAGAAATTGCACCTCATACAAGTTTGACCAAGATCACAGTAGAAGAACTAAGACTTCCATTCAAAGCCAATGTCCTTTTCACTGTCTCTGTGATAGTCCCTTGAGTAATTTCCCTCAAATGCAAGGGAATACCTCCTAATGTTTACTTTCTCCACCACTGTTGAACAGAATTATAAACATCTGACAGTTTAAAGATTAAAGACTCTTGTGTGTGCAAAGGATTGTCTTAAAGATTGTTTGAAAAAATTATCCCCATCTCTCTTTAAAATGACCTTGCTGGAATGATTGGGTGGGGGTGAGGGGACCTGGCTTGGTGCCTTGGCCTGAGGCCTCCAGCCTGGGTCAGCTGTTTAGCTCTTTCATATCAAGTGAGTTGCTGTATAATCACAAAGCATCTTTAGGAAGCCAGGAAACAAAACAAAACACACTTAGAGGTCTGACTGAGGAACAAGAGCTTTATTTTGAAGTTCCAGGAGAGCAAGCCCTCAGCTGCATGGGATGTTCCTTCTGTATATCCTGGAATCAGAGTCACAGTCTCAAGCTGGAAATGAAGGACAGTTTGAGACCTTCTAGTCCAGTCTGCAGAAGGTGAGATAAGACGAGCTGAGAATTCAAATGTGAGATGGACTCACTTGTCCCAGTCTTCATTAAGTTGCTTTGCCTGGAGCTGGGAGGAGGGGCGTAATGTGCTGGGTTTTATATTTGTTCATTTGTTCAACTCTGTTTATTCCAGTGGCTCATTTTATTTGCCCTTTACCCTTACTGAAGAGTAGAGCTTTTTTTCTCTGGTGCCCTCTGAGTATTCCTGGTGTCAATGACCCAAGGAACCCACAGTTAGGGCCAGCATCCATTTACCCTTCAGGTAGAACCCTTGCCTTTGGTCAGACAACTCATTGGCCCTGTGAGGAAGAGCCCAGACACCCTTACCCTTGCAAAGGTGATGCCTTTCTCTCTCACCCATTTCTCTTTTTCCGTCACCTCCCAACCTTATCTCTAACACATGGCAACACACACAGACTCACACATGGGAGGATTAGAATATGGATATAAAACAAAATGCTTCATCCCAAGATGTCCTGATTCATGTGTAGCACACACGTTCTTTTCCCCAATGATAATATCTTCCATATCTTTCCAGTGAAATTCCTTCTGAGCAGAGATATATGTCCTCATTTCCTTCCCATTTAAAGGAGACTTCTTTCAGAATAGAGCCTTTTTATCTTTAGTGAATATGCTGCTGGATTCTAAAATGCATTAGGGCTTTCATTATGATTTATAAAGACACATACGCACAAATACAGTTAATATATTAAATAAAGACTATAATACACCCTTATAGACATTGTTATGGCATAAAGTTGAGAGGACTAATTTTATTTGACACTGTCTTTTAGCAGAGCAGAAATAATGTTACACTCAGCATGCCATGTGTAAAGAATCCAGGGTGGAGAAGATAAAAATACACAAAAGTAAGGCTCTGCGGCAGCATAGCCTCAATACATGCTGCTTTATTATTACTCTTAATAAGAATATTGATAGGGTGGAAAGTATTTCTGCACTGGAATACCCATATAATTATTTCTGAGCTGCATTATGTAAAAAAAAAATATTCGATATGTTTTATATTGATGTATTTATTCAGAATTTATCTCCTCCACCACCAGAGACAAGAAAGGGAAAGAAGAAGAGGAAAAAAAATCCAAAAGCAATAAAATAAAATAAGCACCTGGAAGCACTATTTCACAAAGTGTTATTAAACTGATGGGAAAGGACCTGATGCAAAATTCACGTGTTAAAGGACTGAGATGTTCTAGGGACCGAAAGTCAATTATGGTCTTTTCACCTTTATGTTGTTGCTGCTAAATACAGAACAGGTTTGTCAGTTGGAAACTGCTGATGCTGCGTGAGGCCAGGTGAGCAGTCTCTGTGAACTGGTTTATGGCGTTCTTAAATGCAGCACTGGTGGGCGGCAGCCACATTTCACATGTAATCACTGTAAGTGGTTCTTCATGACAGTACCCCTATCGGTTTCCCCATTTTTGCCTCATTCAGTATTTTCTAGGAACAATTCTTTCACTTCTTGAGCCATAAAAAAAGCTCTTACTATTGACTACCTATAATGTGCCAGACTCTGTTTTGGACATGCAACTTATAAAAATTATTTCCAGCTCTTAAAATAAACCCTACAAGATGGGCATTATCCCCGTTTTACCTAAGAGGAGCCTGAGGTTCAAAGAGATAAAACAACATAACTAATAAGCGGCTGAAGTACATTTCAAACCAGATCTATTAGACTTGGAAGCCTGTGCTCTTTCTACCACATTGATACATATTCCCTTTTTAAAATTCAAAGTGGAAATCCACGTTTTCTTGCTTTCTGTAATGACTTCAATGAAATACCATATTTTTTTGGTCCTGGTAGATATGGAGCTTGTCCATTTCCACCCAGATGTCTCCACAATTTGTTCAGAGTTGTTTAGTAAACTTAGTAAATATAGGATAAATAAATAAATAAGAAATCCACAATTGGAGTAAATATACCTGAAAAAAATTCAGTTAAACCACATGCCCCAAAATGTAATTTAAGTCAAAAAAGAAAAAAAGTTAACAAAAATTCATAAAAGGAACTTGCAACAATATAGACAAAGTTGTGCCAACTCCGATAAAGGTGGTCAAAACAGTGAGTGGCACTAAGACCTGTCACAAGAGCAATTGGTGACTAATCAGGCGTGTTTAGTTTGCAAGAGTCGCTGCAGATGGAGATGTGATCGCTTTCATCAATACTTGAAAGGTGGGCATCTGGGAGAATGAGTCAACCGTGCATAGCTGGCCCTGGGGGAAGAATGCAGACACAGGAAAGTCAAGGTAAGCACAAAAAAGGAACTTTCTAAGAATCAGAGTTCTTCAATGCAAAGGCAGTATAAAGTAGTGGAAAATTCTCTCCTTTTAAAGGTGGGTAGGGAAGAGCCAGCGTGTCTTCTGAAGGGAATCAAATTCGTAGAACTGACACATCAGAGAAGTGATTGAAATAGATTTCCTTTAAGTTTCTCCTCCTTCCTGGTAAATTGGCCACCTTGATGCTTATTTGCCAAGTATGTGCCACAAACAAACACTTCTGGATAGAATTAAATCGGCACATATTGGTGTGAGCAATCATTTCTTAAAAATAAAATTGGGTGACATTAACAAAGTCCAGTGGGTGCCTTTTCTTTTTTCTTGCTGGTTTCAGATTCATATGCCCTGCCCTGAGTTTTAGGTCAAAAAATTTCAGTAATGCTCGTTCAATCCAGCCCCGTGTTGATGAGTTCATTCTGTATTAGGGACGAAGATGAAGAAGGCGACAGACTGGATAGAGTCTAAGCAAGGTGTTAAAGACAAGGCAGGGTGTGAGGCTTCCACGGCGCCCAGTCGCCAGTCAGGACGCACACCTTCCCCCTCTCGTCAGTGCTTCTCTCTTGCACTCTTTACGTGTGTTTCTATTTCGCTACACACAGCATTGCGCCGGAAGATGCAGTACTCGTCAAAACGCTTGTCCCTTCTAGGCACCTCCTGATTTCCCGCGTGTGTGACTGCCTGTACCAGTAAGAAGGGGACAAAGCTCTGTGCACATCAGAGCTCAAACCTCGTAGGCGTGTGAGTTTCTCTTCTACGACCCTGAAGGAAACACAAGGAGACAGAACAGAGTGCCTACCAAAGGTTAAAATAGGAAAATTGAAACTGATCTACTTTTTAAAGAGTTAGGTTAATTAATCTCAGCCAGGAGCTGGGTAACCCTGATTTTATGAATGGAAGGTAGAAATTTTACAGGTGGATATTTTTGTTTTCAATGCAGAAATGATGGATCTCTTGAATCTACCTAAACTAGATTATTCTAACTTAGCATCCTAATAATACTGCTACCATGTATTCTTTTAAATAAATTCATCAGGGCACATCAACACCTATACTTTAAATTCTGTTTCTTTTCCATGATTAAAACTTTTCTAAAGCAGTTCATACCAGGGTGATTATTACTTCTGTTTGTGATGATTCTGAATGATGCAATGATTATGTGTGCAGAAATACATTTCAAAGTCTGTTTTTATGGAGAAGCTACTGAGAACACTTTGTGTTTTGTCCCAATCCATTCTAACACATACTCCATATATTTTCTGCACATGTAAATACTATCATGGGACCTGTAAACTGTTTTTCCTCTAGGTAAGAACATCAATTACCTTCTCTTATTCTGTCTTTTTCTGAGGGGGAGAAAGAAATGGAGCTCACCCAGAATGGATACTTTTCTTTCGTGACAGAATAAAAATCTCAAAATATTTTGGTTCACTTTCTGTATTTGCTTAATTGCTTTAAAATGCATACAGATTAAATGCTGGATAAAACCCAATGAACAATCAAATATTCTAGGGTCTATAGGAATTTTTAAGAACCAACAAATCCTTCCTTTATGTTTAAGGGCTCTGTGATGAGGACTTAGGTTTGCTCAGATTGTGATCTAAGGGCTGATTTTTCAGAGAGAGAGAGAGAAAAAGGTTTACATATTAGGAGGATTAGTGAAAAGAAGCAGAAAATGGAAAATTACAAAGGCTATATTTTTCCCAGGAGGAGTCATTTCTAGAGAATTGTCTCCTCAGCCTTCTTGAACCCTTCACCCTCACAAAATTTTCAATGAGACTTTTAAATATGCTGTCTTTTGGCTTCTGAATAAACACCTCCATATTTCTGTGCACATGTGTCTTAAAGTCATGTCTGCAACCAAACCAAACAGGATAGAACTTTTTTTTTTCCTATCTGGTTGCATCACCGTCTTTTTGGTGTGATGCTTCACACAGGGGCCTGTGCCTCTCCACGCAGGTCTGGGACGCCTTTTTTTTTTTCTTCTTTTTTTACCAGGAGGTCCCAGGGTTTGAATTGGGTTCTCCGTATGGTAAACAGGAACTCAATTGCTTGAACCACAGCCACTTCCCTATAGTATAGAACTTTGATCACAGGTCAAACCCAGAGCTCCTATTTTACAACAACCTGACCCTCCCCTGTCCCATTCCTTGGCTATGGTGAGATCCAACAAGACAAAATAAACACTACAACATCTGACATTTGTTTGTGAGTTTGTTTATTGAAAGATAACCAGTTATTTTAAACTATTCTATCTGGGCACTTGAACTTCAGCTACACAGAAGATAATCAGGAGTTTCTGAAAATTACACCCAAGATCTTCTCCCCATCAGGAGATAAGAAACAACATGGTGTGTCTGAAAAAAATTGAGTTGCTTGGGCAACTTTCTGACAGCAGGAATGCTCTAGGTTCTTACTCCCCATAGCCTGCTTCTACCCAGCATAAACATAACCAAACTGCTGTTCAATTACATAATGGCCATTTTAATTATTATTTTGTTTAAGTCAAAATGCATGTTAGCTCCCCCAAAGCTAATTTTTATCAGGAAAGCAAGACAGGGGCACTACAAAAGGGGAGCTTTCCTCGCAGACCCACAGGGCCCGACTTTAAGGTGGTCCTCTCTTTCTCCCTGATCATTTGGCAGGTCTCTCGCTATTTTATTTCAATTATTACCCAAAGCTATCCATGTAGGAATAGTTCCATAAAACTGAAAATTGCAGTTAAGTTCACATTCTTAACAGCATTTCAAGTGCACATTGTAACAGAGTCTCCTAGTAATCAAGTTGCAGGAAGGCTGTTATAATAGTCTTTCTCTCTCCCTGAATTGCAGAGGAAAAGGCAGATGTGGAAATTATGAGTAATGTAATTGATGATCTTAAAGCTTTTAAATACCCAAGCTCTCAACAATCAAGATCTATTTGAGTTCTGAATCTAATAAGAAGTAAATACAATAGGTTTCAATAAGACATTTTATCAAGCGCTCAGCAGCACTTTCACTCTTCTGATTTTATGGGTAACATTATCATCTCATCAGCAGACAAGTTAGAGAATTTTATTGTGACACATAAGCATTTTTAGTTCATCATATTTCTCCTTTTCCTTGTGCAGTTTTTAAAAAATAAAGTTTGCTCATTAAATACACCATTTCAGAGGGTTTTGTCCCTATTATATTTAATAGGAAAGGAGGCAGAGAGTTGTTAAAACAAGCTGTTTATTGACAACTAATTTATTGTGTTCCACTGTAGGAGGCTCTGTGAAACACACCAATGTGTTAAAAATAATACCACTCAAATATTTTCCAGATACCTTGTTTCACAAAGCCTAGCAAGTGACAATTATTTCTAAGCTCATCCTGCAATTTATTCACTAGCCTGGCCCCAAAGAAGTTTCATGCCATTAAGAGTTCATTCAAATGCCACATTAAATACAATTCAATATTATTTTTGTTAACATGCAAATCATTCATAATATCAGGGTGATCTTACATTCAGTGGGAACAGCAATAATGCCTGCTTAATGATGTATTCATAAGTGCCGTAGGTGTCTTAATACTATTGCTATTATATATTGTTTTCAGAAACAGGCTTGACTACAAAGAGAATTGTATTGCCTCTGCAATAATGGTTTCAAATATTTTTTTCCTTTTGGTGGAAATATATCTTTGTTAAGCACACAGTCCTAGTAATCTTTCCAATGCTATCACTTTCAGATCTAGATATATTGTTATAAACTAAGCTGGCTTCTGAGATTTGGAATTATTATCACTGCATTTTAATCATTAAGTAAACCCACAAGGAATGCCGTGTTTTATGTGGTTTTTTTTTTTGGTTTCTTTTGGTAAGGAAAACTCATTTTCACATCTCCATCATTTTTTTTCTCCCGAATTTTTAAATAATACAATAGAGAAGTAGTTTATTGGATGGAGTTTTTCCTAGCCCAAAACAAAATGAACACATATGATTATTGTGTGTACAAATGAATAAATAATTTCTTGGACCATAATGCACACTTCTCATGGAGCCAATAATTAATACAATTAATGTCCATTTTTTCTCAACATGTTTTGTTACTTTCCAGTGGAGCAAATGGGATAAGAATTGCTTAGTGAGAAGGAAATGTTAAATTTGGTCATTATTATTCTATACTCTCAAAATATACAGGGGTATGGGGTAACCAGGTAAATCAGCAAAATGACATCACAGGAGCTTTATACATACCTCTGTGGCTTGCACTGACGGTTTTATTTTACACAAAATTTAGTAATTAATTATCTCCCAATTTTAAATTGTTCTAAATATATAAGGGGAAAATTCTTGTTATTGCAAACCCCAGCTTAAACCACGGACCACATCAAACTGTAATGCCTCTCTTCAGAATCTTGCCTTTCAATCAAAACGTTCCTGCCTTGAGTGTACAGATGACAGGAGAGCAATCGATTGATTATAAATTACATTCAAATGAAATGTACAGTCAAGAAAAAAGAATGATAGAAAGAGGTAGAAGATCTCTTTCCCCTCCCAAGTTCACTATTCCAGTGTTTCCCAGTGATAAGAATTAAAGCTAACCAAAGGATCTTTTGGAAGCAGGATTGTTTTGCCATGGATGAGGGATTACTGATTGGCTTTTTAACTTCAGCTTTTCCAAATAGTTTTTCAGTTATTTAATTTACTCTACATGGAGTCTATTGATTATTCAAGTTGGCAGTCAATTTTATAGGGCACCCCGCTGTTTCTTTGCTTAATGTAGTCAATGATTGTAATTGCTTGATCAGTGCAGCCCATGAAATAGGTTTTGTGTCTTTTTTACAATGCATTGATGGCTTTATCTGATGCAGCCTTGGCAGGGGCCGGGTTTTACAGCGCTACCCGGAACTCCCAGAGGTCTCTAGATTAATGGCCATGACGGGCTGTTGGAGCTGCTGATGCTGCGCTCCAGAATGTATTCACACATCTGGCATGGCACGCTTGGCGCTGGCGCCAGCTTTGTGTTGTGCAGTTACAGAATCTCTCACCAGTGCCTAGTTAACTGTTTTCACTAAGGGAATGAGATAAAAAGCCATCCGTGGAGCTGTTGGCACCCACTCTCTGTCGTTGTAGTCACACATTAAATTTTTTTTCGGTCTTTTTTTTTTTTTTTTAAGAGGCAAATGATGTATGGAAACAACAAATTACGTGGAATGTTTATGTTTTGAACTCTGTTTGGATTCTGAAAAGCATCCCATGGGTGTTTGGATTTCCTGTAAACCAACAACCAGCCCCCCACCCCCTCCCCTCCGCCACCACATTCCCTTGGATGAGAGCATGATGATATGAAACGGGTCCAAGTTTTCCGTAGGAGCTGACAGGAGCTTTAGATTTTCAGGGAAAGGTGGATAGCTGAATCACAAATGTAAAAAAGCAGCCCAAGCCACCCTCCACAGCTCATTACAATAAAGGTAATTCTCCTGTCCTTCAATGAATCGGGTTAAATTGCTCAAGCATCATTTCCCTATGCCTGCATGTCAGGGTTTCATATTTTGTGCAATTTGAATTGCATTATTAGACATGTAAAATGTAGTTTTAATAAGTAGACCAAGAAAAAGTAATGAAATATGCAATAGAGTTGCATAAATCCATGGACAATATAATTATATGGTACACATACACGATTTACAATGCCCAGGATGACATCTACCACAAAAAGGAAAAGTGTGATAGATTTTAGACCAGCTGGGCTTGGAGTATATTTTCTCAGCAGAGTTTGACATAGGAACTGGACAGGTACAGTTTCTTTATTAACACTTTTCTCTCTGGGAAATAAACTATAAATGAATAATGCATCTCTGAATAGAAAAAGTCTATGGAGAAGACAGAAAATAATACTTTAAATTCCTAGTTCTGCATGGAACTGAAATTTCCATTAGATTAAGCAACCGTGTAAGGAAACCATATATGTATATGCAATAGTAATAAGCTGCCAGCCCATGTGCAAGAGAAAGATCAAAATTTTCTGAAAATAACCACTCTCATTTTTAGATTTTAGAGTCATTGTGATGTCTGCTAAGAGAATTTCACCATTAGTTCAGATTTAATGCATTTATAAGAGAACACGTGCTACAAAATCACCCCCACTCCTCTTCTACTTTCTTGGGCTTCAGACGACAGTCTAACTATATTTTGTCCATTTCAGGCATAGTCTTATATATTACACAAATTTCTTCCTTATATAAAATGTTATTATTTATTAAATTGAACAGAAAGAAGCCAATTCAGCAATTTATACTCGTTTACTTCCAGCCCAGCTTTTGAAATATGAAGGCATGTCTTTTACTTAAGGACTGGGGAGACTGTTTTACCACCACCCTCCACTCCTAATTTCATTTTACTGTGAACTGTTATAAAATGACAGTCCTTTTGAAATAGTTGTCTGAGTCACTTTTTCATGACTGTGTGCATCAGCTTGGTCTGCAGGACTGAAAGCTGAGCTCCCAACCCCAGCTCCCCCCCGACACACACACACACATAGACACAGCAGAGATTGGCACAGCGAAGAATGACATAGTAGCTAAACAAAATGCTCAGAGGAACTGAAGGGCTCACTAATATGACAGCTGATGAAAAGCCTGGCTTCTAACTGATGTAAAATAACTTGCGATACTGAGTGAGTCCTTGGAGACTGCACAAACCTAAAGTCTGGGAAGATTTCATTGTCCTGGGTGGAATGACCATGCCCCACCCTCCACCCTAGCTCCCTTTCAGTGACAAAAGCTAAAAAGTTCCTCAGGGGGACCCAGTGACTTCCATTGGGCCTGATTCCATGGTGGCATTAACCAGGAATTGTGGGCTTGATTCTGGGTCTCCACTCATTTCTCAGTTTGCTAAGTGCTCAGCTCGGGGCTGGGTCCCCTAAAATGGCTCTCTCCCACCTATTATTTATTGCCAAGTTCTGGAGGGCAGGGCCTTTGTCATTGTCACTTGCCTTTTGGTGGCAGGGAGTTTTGCTGGTGTGGGTGCTTAATAAATACCGTGGTGTTGAGCTTTGTGGCCACTACATATACGAGGAGACATGGCTCAAGTGAGGATGGGAGCAAGCGGGATTCAGCATCCTTCTGGGAGAATAAGGAGAGTCTCTGAACTACAAAGAGTGTTCAAGAGGACAACTGGCGACCTGAGTTCTCTGGATATCTTGTAGGCAGGGAATCAGAGATAGGAATAGCAACAGAGGTAGATTTGAATCTGAGCTCTGGCAATTTGCAATGTGGCCTGGGACAAATGACTTCATCTTTCTGAACCTCAGTTGCCTTTGAGGTAAAGCACTGAGGCTAATACCAACTGCCCAGTGTTGCTCGGCAGGTTAGATAAGATTTGATGGCTAGAGCACCTAACTCAGCATCTGCCGTGTTGTAGGTGTTTCATAAATATTAGCTCCACCCAATTCTGCTTACTAGCTAAGGAGGTCTATCTCTTGGCTCTTCCTCTAGTCCTGAACACTTGTGGTTATGTCTGATCTATCTTCTTTCTCCCTTTGGTCTTTATTTTCATCCATCTTTCCTTTTCATGTACAGTTATACCAATTGTTCCCTAAAGACTTAAACCTAAATGTGATTTAAAACAATAAAATTAGCACAGTGTGCAATAGACAAGGTTTAGGGGAATAGGACTGTTTCTCCTATACCACATCTATTTCGAAAAGACCAGGATTTAATTGGTACCATCTTCTTGACTGAATTCCTTTGCATGGGGCTCTCCCTGTGGTACCAGTCAAACAGAGCCAGGGATGAGACCAAGGACTAAGCATGGCAGGTGTGCTGGCCAAAGTTCTCTAACTGGAAGTAAAGAGAGTCAGAGAAATGAGCCTTCCCTAAAGTTCATGAGTAAAAGTTAAAATTTAAAAGTGAGAGAAACCAAAAGCAAAGTCTAAGACACAGGAGAGGTCTGCAAAGGTTCTGGAAAAGAAATGCGGGATGATTCAGAACGAGCAAGGAGAGGGTCCATGGGCTACCATGAACTCAGCTGACCCGCCCTCAGCTTACCATTAACAGCAGCTGGTGCTAGCACATAACAGGTTGTCTTCAAGAATAAGGGTTGAGACAGAGTCCCGGATATTGAAATCTGAGACAGCCTGTGCATGACTCTGCCTTATAGAAGACACTCCCATGTTTCTCTTAGATGGTCAGATCTCCATTTACTATGTAGGTTAAAGAGCAGAAGGAGTCAGTCCTGACCCTGCTCATACCTTGTGATAATCCAAGGATCCTGAACTCATGCCATGGTGTGCAGAGAAGTGGTCCAAGAAAATAAGTCTGCTAATTAGAGAACGTACTACATTATTTCCAGACCTATTACCCATTACAGTGATTTTCTGAGAAAATCAATATCTCCCAGTATTACTCAGGCAGAGGAAACATTTGTCCATAGAAAATTTTAGGAAAAATGTTCTCAAATATCACTTTAAGAGGCAAACACTTTAGATACCCTGACAATCATTTGACAATGATTGTGATACTCTTAGATACAGTCACACTTTCCCCATTCTCCTAAATTTGCCTATAACCACTGGTGAATATAGAAAATGAAGCTAAAATTGGGCTATACATTTAAAAGAGTGAACCGAAGTTTTACCCATTTGCTGAAAGTCACATTGCTTGCAATGCTCCACCATTGAGTGGAGGGCATTTAGGGTGCTTCCAAGAAAGGACAGATGCCAACAAGGGTCAGAGACAGGAGTGAGGAGGGGCCATGAGCCCAGGCATGATGGAGCTAAAAAACTTCTGATCATAGCCAGATGCCATTCTGGAGATGGGGAAGAGAAGATAGTTTAAAAGAAAAACAACTTTACTAGGGAATAAGTTTTAAACACACTACAAATTTACCAGACCTGGCTGTAATTATAACTTCCCAGTTCGTCATCATCCCACATCAAACAATATCAACTATCCCCCTACTCTCTGCCCTTCTCCATCACTGCTACTATCAAGAATAGGAGTTTGTGGATAGGAAGAGGCAGCCTTAAAAGTGAGAAAGTTACTTTTTCTACAAATCTGTTCTGATTCATAGTGAATAACCTTCATTTCTACCACAGACTCTTCAGTGAAAGATCTACAACAAGTTTGACCTTTTCTGTTCCACTTTAATTCTGGCCCTGATGGAATACTGTGGCTTATATTCCAAAACAAACAAAGAGAAAGGAATCTAAACCAGCATTTACTGACCACTTAGAACACCTAGGAATTAAATACATATTTTAATTATATGTGCGTATGTGGGAGAGACAAGGAGAGAGAGTGAGAAAGAGAAGTCTCTGAGTTAATTTTCATTTAAACCTATAAGGTAGCCATGATTATGTCCACTTTACACAGGAAACTGAAAGTCAGAAAGAGGCTAAGTAATTTCCCTGAGGTTGCACAGCAAAAAAGGGGCAAACCCAGGATGGCTTCATCCAAATCCATGTCTCTTCCCCTCCTTGATGCCTTACATTACCAGTAAGTGGTGAAAGAAGATTCCACATTGGGTTATTGGACTCTAGAGCCTTTGAGCAATTATTTTTGGGTCTGATTCCCAAGTGTGATAAACGTTTGCTACATGTAACATTAAAAAGGTTCCTGCTCACTGAGACTCAGACATCTGGTGGTGGACTCACCTAGAAGAGTGCACCTCAGCTGTTGCTTTCTGTGGCCTCCTCCCTACACTGTCATGGGGAGCTACTATCTTGGTATGAACTGAGTATAGTTTGGATGTTCTGGACTTTGAAATATTAAGGAAAAAGAAACTTATTTATACAATAGATTTTAAGGCATTCTACATACAATTACAGAAGACCTAATCTTCACAGAAAAGCCTAATTCCAAACATCCCACCTGTATAAGTCAGGGTTCTCCAGAGAAACAGAAGACTTATTTTGAACAGAACTCCTTCTGTTTCCTGGAACCTCCAGTTTTTTACTTTTAAGTTCTCCAGCTGATTTGATGAGGCCCACCTACATTATCAAGAATCATTTCCATTATTTAAGATCAACTTATTATAGCTGTCAATCCCAATCCCAACTACAAAATATCTCTAAAGCAACATCTAGGCCAGTGTTGACCAAACAATTGGACACTGTAATCTAGCCAACTTGACATATAAAATTAGCCACCACACTACCCCAATGTAGTTTATATAGCAAGGTATATTATCCATATAAATAATATATCTCATACCAGGTCTCCGTATTAAATGTGAATTACTGATTTGAAACTCTTTTTACAATAATTCAAGTAGTGTCCTTGGTTCTTCCAAAACTTGTTCTCCTCTCAAATCCAAGACATCAAGCCTTTTAAATATCAGAACATACGTTTTGTGTTAGAGTTGAATGACTGAAAAGTGGCTTTAGCTCTGTGCAACCTGTGGGGAGACGTGACCCAACCATGTTCATGATTGTGAGCATATTCATTCATGTTTTGGTTGCTACAGCATCATGCCCTTAAGTCCACCACCCAGTGGCATATTCATCTCAACAATGGAAACTTAACTCAACTCAAACCCAGAAAAAGTCTTGATAAAAAATGATGTAGATTGAATCATGTACTCCCTCAAAGTCGCATTCAATCTGTTCAATCTGCATCTGTGGGTATGTAATTAGTTAAGCTGTGGCAAACTGAGTGAGGGTGGGCCTTAATCCAATATGGCTGACATCCATATAAGCAGAAGAAATTGGACACAGTCAGATAGGAGAAGCCAGAGAAGGAGAGAGAGAGTGCCATGTCATGGAGGCAGCGATGCGTCTCCAAGGATTGCTGGCAAGCCACCAGCAAAATGCTACAGATCCCGGGAGAAAGTATGGCCTGCAGGTATTTGATGTTGGCTTTCTAGCTTCCAAACTGCAAGCCAATGAATTCTTGTTGTTTAAGACAACCTGACTGTGGTATTCGTCATAGCAACCTGACAAGCTAAGACAAAGGACTATTAAAAATATGTTCTGTGTAATATTTTAACCAATGCTTTCATTAACGAATGGGTTTATAAACCAGTGATCATAAGGAGAAATGGCTGTTTTTGTTTAGTACAGTAGAATTTTCAAACAAAAATGTCTGTGATTAGGGGGAGTTTGCATACCTCAGAAAATAAAAAGGAAAATTTTCACTATTTGCACTTGCATCTTTAAGTAACAATTAGCATATTCACTGTATATTTCATTTACTATATTTTGTTAATATCTAAAACTACACTTTCATGCTTAAGTCTCTGAAAAATGCTTCCTTCACAGGAGCATTTTTAGTTTATTATTTATTCCATTATCTCTTAAAAAAGAAATCATAGGCTCATTTTGGTTTCATTTACTATTCTTTCTGTTTACCAGTTAACTTTGTTTTCCTTTGGTAAACAGAGTCTTTGATTATAAAGAAAAATGTTAGCTTTTTTCCACCTAAATAACCTAGATCAGACTGAATGAGAGATCACTATGGGTCTCTGTGGATATCCTATGTATTCTGAGATTAAGAGCCATGTTATGAATGAATCATGGGGGAAGCAGATTTGACTCAACAGAGGGAGCACCTGCTTACCACATGAGAGGTCCAGGGTTCAAAACCAGGACCTCCTGATCCATGTGATGAGCTGGTGCACACGCAGTGCTGATGCACGCAAGGAGTGCCATGCCACTCAGGGGTGTCCCCCGTGTAAGGGACCCCCATGTGCAAAGAGTGCACCCCTTGAGGAGAGCTGCCCAGCATGAAAAAGGTTCAGCCTGCCCAGGAGAGGGGCCACATACACAGAGAGCTGACACAGCAAGATGATGCAACAAAAAGAGACACAGATTCCCAGTGACACTGACAAGAATACAAGGGGACATAGAAGAACACAGTGAATGGACACAGAGAGAAGACAACTGGGGGTGAGGTGTGGGCAGGGAAGGGGAGAGAAATAAAAATAAATAAATAAATCTTTGAAAAAAAAAAGAATGAAATGGGAGACTGGTTGGACTTCAGTTATGCCATTTGGAAAGCTGTGCTTATGGGCTTCATGCTCCTGTGAACTCTGGCCCAGTTAGATGTGTTCCCCTGACATTTTTTGTGACCCTCATTTGAAACTTTTCAATCTGTTTCAATTTCCACTTCCCTCTGCATGTCCAGATTCTGGCTGTGCTTTGCAGAGGAAATGCCAAAATTCCATGAGAACAACAGTCTCTATGGAATTTTTGGCTTGACCAGAAGCAGGAAGAACAGGAAACGTTATTTTAAAAAGTACCGTTTTTCACACTGGTGATGTCTGGAGAGTCGAGATAAGCTTTGAGCCTACTTCCAAGTCTTTGGGTGCCCCTCCAAGCATACTCTAAATGGGGTGTGAAACACAGCCTACCGAGGTGGGATTGGACAGTGATCAAGACAAAACAGAATTGGCAACGGGGTGTTTCTCCATTTCGTTTCCAGGATGATAGAGGTGAAGCTGGAGGTTTCCCATCCTTAATGCCTTAATCTAGGAGGCAGCTCTGTGAACACTGGTTCAAAATGTTACTTTTCTTTTCTGTAAATATTATACTCTGAGTTGCTGAGTTTTAGTGAGCCAGAGCACAAAAATATTCTTTATTCTTGAAATATTTATACATAGAAGCATTACTGAAATAAGAATGCACAATTGCTTGGATTGGATTACATAGTTGTGACATAATTACTTTATTTTTAGTCTTTAGTGCTTAATGGAAACATGACATGGAAGCGGGTGTTCGGGCAGAAACCGAATTGGGGAAGTGACTGTAGATTGTTAAACAATTGCTACTTATGTCCCCTCACTTCTGCATCTTTTTTACGTCTTCAAAATATCAACTGTTTCTTAATTTTACCTGTAATTTAGAAAAGATATAAATCATTACATATTTGAAAGCTGTTTGTGATGAAATACTATGGTGAACTCTCCTAAGATCTTTAATGAATCCAAGAATATTTCCAAGCCTAAAACTATATTGTAAATATCTTAGAGCTGTTAAAGGTATAGCTAATATTGTTTAAGAGTGTAAAGTTATTCTTATAAACTTGGTAAAGAAAAGTGTCAGGAAGGAGATTTGGCTCAACTGATAGAGCGTCCACCTACCGCACAGGAGGTCCAGGGTTCAAACCCAGGGCTTCCTGACCTGTGTGATGAGCTGGCCCAGGTGCAGTGCTGATGCACGCAAGGAGTGCCTGCAATGCAGGGTGTCCCCTGCGTAGGGGAGCCCCACATGCAAGGAGTACGCCCCTCAAGGAGAGCCGCCCCATGCAAAAAGAAGTGCAGCCTGCCCAGGAGTGGCACCACACACATGGAGAACTGACACAGCAAGATAACACAACAAAAAGAGACACAGATTCCTGGTGCTGCTGACAAGAATGCAAGCAGACAGTGAAGAACACACAGCAAATGGACACAGAGAGCAGACTATGGGGGGTGGGGGGGAAGAAATAAATAAAAATAACCTTTAGAAAAAAGTGTCATGTACAATAGTTAAGTTTTAAATTTGAAGAATATCCAATATAAAAGGCCTCATATATTTACCTTTTTGTAACCAAAGTCATTTAACCTGAACAGAGGGAATTTAGTATTTTAGAAATGTACACTTCTGCAAATAATGCTGGAAGTGGTCATTTACTCTCTCTAAAAGTACGCAGGATTTATGAACAATTTATTTCTAGTTGTCTAGGAATCTATGAGAATAGGGAAGACTCAGTACAGGATCTGAATACCAGACACTGTTGCATGACAATAATTAAGAACAGATATCATCTGCCTCTCCAAACATTGTATGCCCCCTCACAACTGAATTAAGCAAATGGAGTTATTAAGGGATTTACTAAATAATTTACTAAGTGGATCCCTCATGGATGCCATTTTTTGGGGGGTCAGAAAACTTGAAAGGAAGGGCATTTTCTTACTTCAACATGGACATAAAATTGAATACTGTTTTGAATTTTCCCCTTATCATTCTATCCTTCAATTCAAATGATAGATTTCATAGTCTTTTCTTAGTATGTCCAGTGTCTGAGATTTTACCCAGTCATTTATAATGCTATTTCCTGAATTCTCCAGTTTATTAGCGTAGCTAGATTGTATAGTATAATATATATATAGAGAGAGAGATGCCATGTGTGTACACAGATGAGATAGATACAGCTATCGCTATCACTAGACATATAAAATCAGCTAAGGATGTTGCATCTTCCCATGGATTTATTGCAATGATTTGAGAAGATAACATCTGCAAGCAGAGTCTGAAATTTTCCTTGCTTATGCCCTCACAACGAGGTCATTCAGGAATATTACATACAAAACTACAAAGTTTGCATAAATATTTGATGGCAAAATTTTTCTTTTTCAGTCACCTGGGCAATGCTGAAGGGAGAAGTTATTTAGGAGGTTTCATTCTCTACAAATGCATTGATGTCAGCATGGATTTACTCAGGGACTCAGTTTCCTCCCTTGATGAATATTACATTTACTAATGCCATTTAACAAGCATCTTGTAATGGTATGCAATGCGCAAGACAAAGAATGATGAGAGATAGTCCTTGTCCTTCAAGTATTGATTTCTTAAACAAAATGAGGGCATGAAAGTTTTACTTCTGAATTGGAATGTTGAGAGAGTGTATTAGAGAAGAGAGCTCTTCAATCAACTATAACCATAAAAGCTGCTTGAAACACCATGTGATTTGGGACAGGATATAAATGTATAAATGCATAAATAATCTGACCTTACAGTTTTGGGGTATTTTATAGTCAACATGTTTTTACATACATATGCCACAGCAGACATATGAAATGGGAAGAGTGGCATTTACAGGGAACAGAATCAGAAAAGCCATTAACAGAGGAGTCAGTCTTTCTAATTCCCATTATTTCTGTTTCCATTTCACCATAATCCTTCTCATTCAAGAATGGCTAGGATATAAAGTGATTCCAAACTTCTAGGGCACCAGAAGTAGTATTAGCATAAAAATTGTTTTTATCAAACAAAAATGATGGCTCCTCCTCCATTTCACAGCAGTACCATTTTGAGATAACCAAACACACACAGCTCACACACTTGAAGAGTTAAAAATGAGTTATTGTGCTGATGCGCCTACCATGGCATCAGTTACAACGTGACTTAAAGGCAGTGACATGAGGCAGAGATAAATCAATAACTAGAAATAGTTAGCCAGACCACAGTTCTAGTTTGAAACGGCGATCATTTCATTTTTCTTTGTTATTTCATGGACTTTGTCACCCTAAATTAAAAAAAGAAGAAGGGTTCAAAGTGGATCTTAAAGTTTAACATGTATTTGAAAAACCTTTATTAAAGTAGCTAGCAGCCTTCAGTATCTCCCGTTTAATCTATTGTGTCCAATTGTGAGGGTAATGTACATTCCACAAGAACTAATTTGTGTTATTTAGGTAGAACCGTTGGATTTATTTGCTGGACTTTATTAGATTAGATCTGACCACATCGGCTGGGTCATTGTGTTTAACTTCTTGTATTTATGTTTTATAACATTATAATACAAGGATGAGCTCTTCCCATCAGAGCCTATTCATAATCATTTCTCCTTAATGTCTGGAAGAAGCGGAGAGAAATGAAAGGAGACACTTTGTCATTCATGATTCTTTTAAAGACTGTTCTCTTGCCTGCACCCCTCCCACCCTGATATCGCATGCTTGGCTTGTTCCCAGCCTGCTCCCAGACAAGCTAGGGCAGGCCCTGTAATATGATTCAAATTGCAATCTCATGTCTTGCATCCCCCAAACACCTCATCTCTGATGCAACCTGGAAACTTCATTCCAAGCCCCAATTAGACTAATATATCTGCCCAGCTCCGATTGGGGGTGATGGATCGGCTGAGAGTGTGGGGGGAGACAAGGCGATTTTCTCAGCTTCTCTGCATTCCCATAGGCACGCAGCATTTGACAGATTGGGCAGAACTGCCACGAAAGAGTCTGACACAGATGGTGTAATTAGAAAATGCGAAGTGCGAGTGTGAAATTTATCTTTGATCAGCACCTCCTTGCCAGATTGTCATCTATGTTAATATGATGATGGCTTCTTGGAGATGGATAGAAGGAAACAGCAGCCTTGAGGAGAAAATGGAGCCTGTTCCCTCCATAGAGTAGATATTCTATTTACTTCTGAAATCCAATCAATTTCAACAGGGAAAAATGAAATTGTAGTTATTTAATTCATATAGAAAACAAGCCTAACCTGATTTACACACTTTATTAAAACTATGATCAAATATGGCAAAATCAGAGCTTTAGTTGGAAGAGGAGATGTGTTAATTTTTTACAGGATAATGACTAAAAAAGTACAATCTATAACTGTAGGAGCAGTGGAAGACAATGTGCATCTCTCTTTATCAAGACTGAATGAAAAATGCATAGAAGAAAATCACTACACCCCCATGGCACTAGAACTTCAGATACTGCCATTAAAGTTTTATTTTCCACTTTTCCTCCATTCTTTCTGCCCCCAAATGATACCTATTATTTTTATTCAGCTGTAAATACACTAGCCTTATTTTCTTTGATGCTTTAGATTTTATACTTATTTTTAAGTGTGTTTAGTAATCCAGAAATTTTAAAAATAATAATAAAATGCATTTCTAATCAGGACTTGAATAGCTTGTTTCCTTTTTATATTTACTCCCTGAAAAACCTGGGTATTTACTGTGAGGGGACCAAATGTAGCCATAAAGCATTTCTTCTTAAGTTAGTTACATCCAAGAACAGTCATCCTTTCTTTGGATGGCTCAGAAGGTTCAGGTTTATAAGCAACTATGATCGACTACATTTTGCTATAATCTGCTCAAATGTTCACATTGATGGTGCTAATTTTCAGGAAGGTAAATTAGCATAATTAATGACCAGCCAAATTTGGGGGTAATACAGTATGTAATTAACATTAGAGAGTTCTGTTGTACCACCTGCCCCCACATTTCATTGTTGCAGGGATCGAACTGTACAGGAGGAAATTTTCCCCTTTGCTGCACTGAGCAGAAAGCAGCTTTCTTCATCAGAATAAGCCATTAGCTGTAATGGCATGTAGGTGTAATGGAATGTGCTCGAAACATCTGTGCTGAGAGCAGGGGAGAAATTGCTGCATGCAGTCGTAGGCCTTTGGGGAGCTTGATTAAGGGTTGCTTCAGAGAACTTGAGATCTGGCTTGGGATGCAAAAAAAAAAGGGAAAGAGAAGAAAGGAAAATAATGCTAATAGATTTACGGATGTACTGCAGGGAGAACAAAGGATTTTTAATTTTTTTCTTTCTTTATTGCTCTTATATTGCATCTGTTCTCTGTTGGGCTTTCAGTTATTGAAGTGATCTGGAAAAAATGTAGCTCTAAATACAGTTTAGTGGGAAAAATCATAGCTTTAGGAATAAAATAGCTTGATTCCTCACCCCCCCTTTGGTTAGCTAATGGAAAGTTCCTCACAACCCGTGAAGAAGAAAAATTCTAAATATTATTTATGCTAAGTGTTACTTTGAAATTCATCTCAAAAAATGAATTTCCAGATTTGATGCTGAAAATGATTTCTTGTTTTTCATGAGGTTTATGTTCAGCAGTTCTTGTAATATACTAGCTAACTGGTTAATTCATTTTGAACCTACTTAATCCCTTATTTCCAAGAGCACTTTGAACTGATTTAGGAACTCACTTCTTATGCAAAAAAAAAAAAAGTTTGCATATATATTATATGGAATAAAAATTTAGCTCCTGAGAACAATGGAAAAGTTTTTTGAATCATTAATTTATTGCAGGAAATACTTAATGAGCACTTGCTATGTGCAAAACACTATTTCAGTGCTGGGTGATTGGTGACCATTCTTGGGAATAGAAGAAATTACATTTGGCAACAAACAGAGCCAATTTTATCACCTGAGCCAGCTCTTTATTCCATGCTGACTGCTGAAGTCAAATCCATCATGGAATGATACACATTGATTGCTAAAACAACTCAATTGAACGCATTGACTCTGATGCGCTTCGACCATTTTAAAAGTAAAACAACAACAAAAGTGGTTTTTAACCACAGCTTTCACAGTAAAGATAAACTATAGAAGAGTTATTTTTAGTAATAGATGAAAGAAGGGTTAAACATTTGTGAAAATAATGCAACTAGAAAGAGAATTAGCTTTCTGCATGGGGCAGATGTGACTGTATTGCCTAGAAAATTAGAAACAAACCTGAAAATATTGGGTGATTTTATGATTAGGTAAATCTTACACTTTCTAATTATAAATGACAATGAAACACTCTATTTGTTGGAATCTGTCTTCCTTATGAAATAAGAAGCTTGCTGAGCTGGTGCCAAAAATTCCTTGCACTGAAGTTTAAAATATGTAAGAAAAAAAGAATGTAATAAAAATTCAAAAGCTAATAATATTATGGTGACTGGCATTGTTTACAATGTAGAGCACCTGCTGTTTGAAAAAAAAAAAGGAAGAAGAAAAAGTGAAATCATCAAACTGTTCCTAAATGGAAAATCTGGGCTCCCTGCCAATTACACAATGTGTTTCAGGTGCACTGTAAATAGGAACAATAAAAGGTGCACAGGAAAGACTATGAAATGTTAAATCTCAAATACGCAAGAATATTAATATGATGTTTCTTGAAAGAAAATCTTGGGACTCTTCCAGTGCTCTCCTGTGGTAGGAGGGGATTTAAACATTTTACACGGCATATGTAAAGTTCTGAAACTTTTAATTGCTTGTGTCTTAAAAAGAATATATATGAATATAAGACCATTTGCTTCGGCAGCATTGTCCTTAGTTGTTTCCGGCAGAAAAGTGCATCTAGTCCTGCAAACGTGAATTGCATTTCTTCCAACCTCTCTTCATTACTTTTTTAAAAAGTGTTTTTGTGGATGGCAGTGTGCAGAATGAAATCCTGAGTGTACAAAAAAAGAGAAAAGAAGTAGCTTCTTTTGCTTACTGTCAAAAACTGACTTTCTACTTCAAAATTAGCATTATGAGTTCTATCAAACACACAGGGCGGTGGGATGATGTATTTCTATCTTCCCACTATGAAGCACTTAATAATGGATTCCTCCGGAATTAGACACCTATTTTTACCAGCTAACAACTCACACGTGCCAAATTTCTCTTTCTAGTTCAAATGTTTTTCTTTTTTTCAATGAGGCATTTTTAAATCAAGTCATTTTTGCATTGTCTATTATATTTTAAAATGCCAATCTTTCACAAATCAAACTGAAACATCATCTTAATGCATATCTATTAAAAATAGTTTCTTAGGGAGCTCAATTGTTTTTAAATGATAAATTGAAACTATCCTTCAAGAACTGCGCATCTTTCATATACTCAATATTTTCTGAAACTGGAAATAAAATTATTTTAGTCTTGCTTCTCAGACACCAAAAACTGCTAATTACTAAACAGCGCCAGAATATTTGTGGTTGGTTTGGTTTCTTTGGAGTCAGGAAATAAATGGAACTCTGCAAAACCTTAGATGTCAATATCACAAATACAAAAAGGTGGGTCTGGCAATGAGATGATACATTTAAGAACAACCCTTGCTTTTGTACACCAATTCCACGTGGAAATATTTTTACGTTCCACCATTTACTAGGTCATCAAGGATGTTACTTAATTTCCCTCAGCTCAGTTCCCTCATCTTTAAAAGGGAGAAAAATAATGCCTAACATATATGATTGTTATGAAGATTAAATGAGATCAGGTATAGCACTTAGCCTAATGACAGGCACATAGTAAGGGTTCTAAAGAGTTAGCAAGCTTATCATTATTTCTGAAATATTCTGCACTTTCTGTATCATAGCTGTTAAGGGGTAAGATTAAGCACTTGCCATTGGTGCTGTTCCACTGTACTCCAGATTCCCCACAAAGAACTCAGATTTCCTAGATATGTTCCCTCACGTCCTTTTATTTAATATCATTGGTGGTAGAAATTCTACACACTGTCTTGACGTTGGTTTCATTTGGAGTTTATTAACACACATTCAGTATTCTGTATAAGGCAATAGAATATTATGAATAGAGCTCAACTATATCGAGTTCCTTGAAGAATAAGGATTAGAACTGTTAAGAAGGTGAAGAAGATGGCAGACTAGGAACTGAATAATATTGGCAACAAGAATTTGGAAGTGCACTGTACAGTGGAACAGAAGACTAGAAAGTACATGAACTTTGCATTAGACAGACTGGGGTTTGAGTCCTGGTTCTATGCCCCACTACCTGTGAGTCTATGGGCAAGTAATTTTTCTTCTTTAGCCTCTATTTCTCATCTGTAAAACTAGGGAATCAACGCCTATCTCATGTGAGAACTAATGGCTAGTAAAGTGCCTGCCAAATAGAATATGCACAATAAACATTTGCTCCTAAACCCTAAATTGTCTTTGACCTCACTTCCTTTGTTAGGTTTATTTTCAGACCTCTATATATGTATCTACGTATACGAATATGTAAAACAATCTTAAAAAAGCAAAGTCAGCTCTTTTAATAAAGAAACAATCAGGAAGTCTATTTTTAAAATAGCTTCATGACTAAGGTTTCAAATATCAGGCGTTCCTCCTATTCAATCAATATTCTTCAACTCTACAACGTGCAGAAATTATACTACATCTACATAGTTCATTATGTAAATATGTTATTATGATCTTACCAAATTTGTTCTTCCAAATTTGGAATTAGAAAAACAAAAATCAAAGAAATTTTCAAGATAGCAAGAATTTCTAAAATAACAGGAATGACCATGGCATCAAACTACTCACTAGAAGGGAGTAACTATAGCCCAACGGTTGAGCACCTGTTTCCCATGTATGAGTTCCTGAGTTCGATCCCCAGCACCCTCCCAGTACCTTCAAAAAAAAACACTCATTACAGACCTCAGTGTGGGCATAGATATTCTATCATGTTTTTCAATTTTGTCAAGTTGTTTAAAGTTGTGTTTTCATCACCATCTAAATATTTATTGGGCACATGGGATTGGCTCTCAGTCATCTAATGCATCAATTATTTAAATTATATTCTGAGAAGCAGACTTGGCCTAGTGGATTGGGCATCCATCTACCACATGGGAGGTCCGCAGTTCGAACCCCGGGCCTCCTTGACCCGTGTGGAGCTGGCCCACATGCAGTGCTGATGAGTGCAAGGAGTGCCGTGCCACGCAGGGGTATCCCCCACATAGGGGAGCCCCACACGCAAGGAGTACACCCTGTAAGGAGAGCCGCCCAGGGCAAAAGAAAGTGCAGCCAGCCTCCCCAGGAATGGCGCCACACACATGGAGAGCTGAAACACAGATGATGCAACAAAAAGAAGCACAGATCCCCGTGTCCCTGACAACAACAGAAGCGGACAGAGAACGCACAGCAAATGGACACGGGGCGGGGGGGGGGGGGGGGGGGCGGAGGGAGAGAGAAATAAAAAAAAATCTCTAAAAAAATAATAAATAAGTAAATAAATTATGTTCTTCTTAGCAATCACCCCCTTCTCCAAATATCTCCCAAATCCATCTCTCCTTAACTAGAACAGAGCCTACAATGGTAATTGTCCTCTTTCTCAAACTATCTTCCATCTTAATTTCCTAAAATCACCTCATATGTTCTAAATTATAATCGCAAAATATTGAACAGTTAAATATTTCTTTATAAATATGATCTATCTTTTGACAGTACTCTTCATGAGATATTAGGCCATCTACATTTAGTGTACCTTATCTTCAATGTTTATTGTCACTTTTTAAGTACAAGGCATAAATTCTAAAAAGGCAGGAATAGCATTTGACACCTTGAATGAATACGATCCCACCCTGGTTATAACGATGGTGATGACTTTGATGAAGGCGCTGGAGGACCTGTGCCACATGCAAGGAGGAAAGAAACCTGAGTGAGTAATGAATTCTGACTGTAGGCAGAAGAAAGCAATGCTCCCACTTCTGCAAACTGATCACATCCTTAATTGTTAGTTATGATTCTGGGACCACCTTGCTAATAATATCAGAATAAAGATTATCAAAGCAATGTGCATTCATTGTCTATTTATACCAAAGATTATGGTCACAATAAGAACCAAGAGGTGTCCCCTTGACTGGTTGGAAGTGGTATTTTTGAGCCTGACTCCAGTGGAAGACACTTGACACAACTTCCAAAATATAGGAAACAATAAACATTTTAAATTGTTAAAAAAAAAAAAAAAAAGCTCTTCAGGGCACAGTTAAAATTCTTTTGGGTGTTCTTGTTATTTGTGGCAATTTCTCCAGGTTTTTGCAAATATAGGCATTAGAAAAAATTATAAACAGTTTTAATCCCTCACCATTTGCTTAAAGTAAGGCCACAATCTACTATTTTAATAATATAATGTATTGCATTAGAACACTTTTGCATTCAAATCACATGCAAAAATCTCAAACCTGCTTAAGTAATTTTTTTAAAAGAAGTATTGGATCATTAATTGAAAACCCCTGAGGCATTATTGGTTTGGGGTATGCCTTGATCCAGAGGCTCACACAGTTAGTGGGCAGACTCCATCTCTCCTCTCTTCTCTCTTTCTTGTTGGCTTTACTCTCAGATTCACTTAGTGACCCACTGGCTGTTCTAGATGTATCATCCAGCATAAGGCCACCTTGCTTGCCTTTACTAAGGAATGTAGTTTTTAGGAACTTGGTCTTCCTCAGTGAGCAAAAGAAGACCTGACCCTGATTTGTTGCTGATGAACAGCAAAATAAATGATAAGGAAGATAGAGAGAGAGGGAAAGAGAGAAGGAGAAAGAAGAAAAGAAGTGGTTGGAAAGAAAAGTAACTAGAAATATTTATTGAATGACCAGTGCTTTCACATATTTATCATATTTTATTTTTCTTTCCCATTCTTTTATGCTATTACTAAAGTAGTACACACTCATTAAAAAAATAACAGACTTACAGGAGTGTTATTTTTAAATGTTGAAAACCCTCACTCAATACCACTCAATATGTTAATTAATTGTTGGTAATATTCAGTTGTTTTGTTTTCCAGACAATTTATGTATATAATACTCTTTCTTTCCTTCTTTCTTTCTCTCTCTTCTTCCCACTTTCTTTCCCTCCTTCTCGCTTTTCCTTCCTGTCTTTTTCTTTCTTTGCTTTTCTTTTCCTTTTTTATATTTACTTCATTCTTTTTTTAACAAATCAATTTTATCAATATATATTAATAAACATACAATTCATCCAAAGTGTCCAATCAGTGGCATTTGATATAATCACACAATTGTGCGTTCACCACTTCAATCATTATTAGAGCATTTTCTTTATTTCAATGATAGCAATAAACAAAAAAACAGACAAACAAGAAAATTCCTCACCTCTTAATCTCTCTCTGTTTCCCCTGCTGTACATAGCTGCTATTTCTGGCTTTATTAAGCAGTTTTATTGAGAAATAGTCACATACCATGTGATCTATCCAAAGTGTATTATCAATGGCTTTTAGTATAATCACAATGTTGCATATTCATCATCTCAAAAATTTCAGAAGTTTCATTACTTCAAAAAGAAAGACTTCATACCCCTTAGCATTCCTTCCCCAACCTTACATAACCACTAATCTAATTTCATCTTTATAAATTGATTTATATTTATTTTGTATATAAATGGGATCATACAACCTGTAGTACTCCTTCACTTAGTATAATGTGGTTTTTTTGGTCTGATGTTAACATTTTGTAGTATTGACCTACATTTGCTCAGCTTCAAAGAAAAACAGTCTTATATATGCAATTTTACCCATATTCATACTTCACATAATATATTTATATTTCACATATTACACTTAGTTCATAGTAGGGTACTCATACAGTATTTGCCCTTTTTGTCTGGCTCGCTTCATTCCACAGAGTGTCCTCCAGGTTCATCCATGTTGTCATATCTTTAACAACTTCATTTCTTCTTACCACAGTTTAATATTCCATCATTTGTATAGACCACAATTTGTTAATCCATTCATCAGTTGATGGACACCTGGGTTGTTTCCAACTTTTGGCAATCATGAATAATGCTGCTATGAACATTAGAGTGCAGATGTCTTTTTGTGTCACTGCTCTCAGTTCTAATGAGTGTATACCTAGTAATGGTATTGCTAGGTCCCATGACAAGTCTATATTCAACTTCCTTGGGAATTACCAAACGGTCTTCCACAGTGGTTATAACATTCTACTTTCCCACTAACTGTGAGTAAGAGTTCCCACCTCTCCAACATTTACAGTTTTCCGGCTTTTTAGTGGCAGCCAGTCTAATAGCTGTGAAATGATATCTCACTGTAGTTTTGATTTGTATTTCCTTAATTGCTGGTGGTGTCGAATATTTTTTCATTAATTTCTTTGTCATTTGTATTTCTTCTTTGGACAGTTGTCTTTTCAAGTCTTTTGTCCATTTTTTAATTGGATAGTTTATCTTTTTTTATTGTTGAGTTGTATGATCTTCTAATATATCATGGGTATTAATCCCTTATTGGATAAATGATTGTCAAATATTTTCACCCATTGAGTGGGTTGCCTTTTCACCCTTTTGACAAAGTCCTTTGAGTTGCAAAAGTGTTTAATTTTGAGGAGATCCCATTTACCTATTTTTTCTTTTGTTGCTCAGGCTTTGGGTGTAAGCTTTAAGAAACTACTGTTTAAAACAAGATCTTCAAAGCAAAGTGTTTTCCTACATTTTCATCTAGGAGATTTGTTGTTTTTCATATATTTAGGTCTTTGATCAATTTTGAGTTAATTTTTATATCAGGTGTGAGAGAGGGGTCTTCTTTCTTCCTTTTGAATATGGCTATTCAGTTCTTCCAACACCATTTGTTGAATAGACTGTTCCTGGCCCAGCTGAGTGGGCTTAAGAGCCCTGTCAAAAAAACTTGACTGTAGATACTAGGGTTAATTTCTGAGTTCTCTAGTTCCATTGGTCAATCTGTCTGGCCTTATGCCAGTAGCATGCTATTTTTGTTTTTTGTTTTTCTTTACCACTGTAGCTAAGTAATATGTTTTGAAGGTAGGAAATGAGAGTCCTCCAACTTCATTCATCTTTTTTAAGACATTTTTTACTATTAGGCCCCCTAACCTTCCAAATAAATTTGATTATTGGCTTTTCCACTTCTACAAAGAGAGGCTGTTGGGATTTTTGTTAGGATTGCATTAAATCTGTAAATCAGATAGGATAAAATTGACATCTTAATGATATTCAGGCTTCCAATCCATGAACATGGAATGTCCTTCCTCTTATTTAAGTCTTCTTCAGTTTCTTTTAGCAATATTTTGTCATTTTCTGAATATAGGTCCTTTATGTCCTTGGTTAAGTTTATTACTAAATATTTTATTGTTTTAGTTGCTATTATAAATGGAATTTTTTCTCATTTCCTCTTCAGATTGCACATCAGTACTGATTTTTGCATAGTAATCTTGTATCCCATGACTTTGCTGAACTCATCTATTAATTCTATTAGCTTTGTTGTGGGTTTTTCAGGATTTTCTATATATAGGATCATGTCATGTGTAAATAGTGGAAGTTTTACTTCTTCTTTTCCTATTTGGGTGCCTTTTATTTCTTTGTCTAGCCTAATTGCTCTAGCTAGAACATCTAGAACAATATTGAATAATAATGGTGACAGTAGACATCCTTGTCTTGTTCCTGATGGCAGCATGAAAGCTCTCAATCTTTCACTGTTGAGTACAATGCTAGCTAGGTTTCATATATGCACTTTACCGTATTGAGAAAACCTCTTCTTTTCCTATCTTTTGAATTGTTTCTATCAAGAAAGGTTGCTGTATTTTGTCAAATGCCTTTTCTGCATCAATAGAGAGGGTCATATGATTTTTCTTCTTCAGTTTATCAATGTGGTTTATTATACTAATTGATTTTCTTGTGTTGAAATACCCTTGCATACCGGGGATAAAGCCCACTTGATTGTAGTGTGTAATTCTTCTAATGTGCTTTTGGATTCTGTTTGCAGGGTTTTTGTTGAAAATTTTTGCATCTATATTCATTAGAGTTATTGGGGTGTTAATTTTTTCTAACATAAATGCTATCATACCATATGAATTATCTTGAAACTTGCCTTTTTCTTTCAGAAATACATTTTGAACAACCTTCCAAGTCAATACATATAGCTATATATAATATTTTCCTAAAGACTACATAGAATGCTAGAACTTGATTTTTCTCTATGCTTAATAATTTTCTTAGTAATGGAAATTAAAGTCTCAAATATTTTACTTTTAAAAATGCTTCAGTAAACAAGCTTTATATCTGTCCTTACCTAATCACTTGACTATTTCTGTAGTATAAATTCCAAGTGGTAAAATTTTGGATTGAAAGAAGTAGAAATATGCTGTTAGAATCCCTTTCAAAACTTTGTACCAATTTATAGCCCCACTAGTGTTGTTAGAGAGTGCCTGTTTCCATACAATTCCAACAGTCTTGTATCTTCTTAGTCCTTTTAATTTTTCCAAAATTATGGGAAAAATGAAATTACACTTCAACTTTGATTTACGCTTCCCTGGTTATTTGTCTCATTTAATCCTCACTATCACCATGAGAGGTATGCATTATCATGATCTCCAATTTACAGATTTAGAGACAAGACTGAAAGAAATTTTAACTTTGGTTCAAATCAAAATATCATGATTTGATGGCTACTTAAGTCCAAAGCCTTGGTAGCTACAGCCTGAAATACATCCACAATTGAATGGGTAAGCCAGAGGAAGAGGCAGGTTTCAATCGAAAATTATTTCTTGTCAACTTTTCACCCAGCTCTCTATACTCTTCTGTCAAAAATCATTGTCCTAAACCCTTCATTTGTCTCTGTTACCCAACTATTAACAACTTGTAAGGCAAACTTAAACAATCATCTTATGAGACTAGGTGGGAAGAAGAAAACTGTTGAGTTTCACCTTCCTCACAGGAGGCCGCTGGGTATTTATGAGGCAATCACTAATATTTTCATGTATTTAGCAATACCAAAGTAATCCTAATTTGAATGAATGTGTCAAATGGTGAAGTTAGATCAAACCACTGTTAGAGCACTCAGGCTCTACTAAGGTAATTGACACATACCTTGTGGAAATCTTGGGGTACAGATAATGAGAATAAGTGGTCATTTTAGCCATTCCACCTGCCCATGTTCTGAGATGACATCCTAATGCCCCAAAGCACATTAGGTATGCCTTAATTGCCAATTAAAACACACACCAGTGCAACAATGGGCTTTTAAAAAAAATGATTGCAGAGATCCTATTTTGAATTCAGTTGGTAGCTACCGAAAATCATTTCTGTATTTCAAGATGATATGCCAATTTGTTAATTCCTCCTGCTTGGTTAATAGGTGATGCCTAGTTACTAAATCTGACCATAATCCAAATATAAAAAGATCGTTCAGGCATGTTAAATACCTAATACAATGCCTTCACATAGTACACAATCAATATAGATTAGTTCATTTTCCATTTGTCTTGATGTTTCCCTTTCTAGAAAGAGAACAGAAAGATTAAATAGATCTCTGAATAGATCTTTATATGCTACCCAACCACATATGGTTAGGGCAATAGTCCAAACTTTAAGCAGCTACTGCTAGCACTATTCCAAAAACCAGAAGATCCAGATTCTGAGACTCAACAACTCTCGATTTTAATTATTTTTTTCTGGTAAAGAGATTAATTGTATTTTCTAATAATAAAATTAAACTTGTTCATTAGACTAAATAAAGCAAATCAAGAAATAGAACACAATAAAATACAACTAAACAAAGGTAACCATTGAGAACCATATAGAAAATATCATAGTTTTTACTTTTTAAAGAGAGACCAAGTCTCCACTATCTGATTCTTTCTTCAACTATGGATATTTTCCATGTTTATAAAATTATCACTGTTTGCATACCATTTAATTTGTTTAATTTAACACATTTTGCCAATCCTCTATTGAAGGATGTTTATTTCTAGTTTTTGAAATTAAAAACAAAGCTTTGATAAAACCTTCTTGTGCATACATTTTTGCTCATTTCACCAGTATCTCTAGCTGAATTCCTGGAAATGGAAATACATGATCAAAAACTGGCTTGTTTTAAATTTTGATGCATAATGCCAAATTACCCTCAGAAGAGGCTGTATCAATTTGCATGTACACAGAATATTTTAATAATGGCCATTTTTTCATACACAGGCTTCTGTCACATTTTCCATCTTTGCCATTTTGATTAGTAAAAACAGTATATTGTTTTATCAAGATTAGTTATACACGATATATTGTATAACAAGTATTGCGTATTCTTGTTGAGAATGCTCTCATATTTGTACTGTTATCATAGTCCATCATCTATCATGGAATTCACACAGTTTCCTGTCTTGTACAAGTCATCCAAAGTATACACTAAGTGGCTCTCAGTTTCATCACAGAGTTGTGCTATCATCACCTCAGCCCATTTTAGAACGTCTCCAATACTCCAAAAGAAGAATTCTATACTCCTTTGTACTCTCCATTGTTGACCTTTAGCATTGGTATATTAAGTACCTTTTTTACCTTTGTTTTTTAATATTTTATTTATTTGATTAGTTTTATAAATTTGAGGACTTATTCAAGTCCTCACATTTTTCTGTTTTGATGTACATATTTTTCTTTTAAATGAACTCTTTTATCTCAAAGACCATTGTCATATGTTATGATTATTTACTGATTTGTTGTTTTATTGTTGAATATAGTGACTTTCATTCAACAGAAGCTTTTTTTTTTTTAATTTTTATTTGAATTTAGTATCATGGGTAAAAATTTTTCTATCCCAAAGCAACTATATTCATATTTGAGTGATTCTGTAAAATTTAGATATTTAATTAATCCGAAATATATTCTATATTTTAGTCTCCAGTGTGAAAAAGGAATATAATTTTAAATTTTCACCAAATGCTTAACCATTACCTTAACATCAAATATCAAATAATCTATTATTTCCAAATCAATATTTCATTGTTCATTTATCATATAATTTTTAAAACATATTTGGTCTAATACTTTAGCATTTTCAAAAGTCATGACCTGACTTATTCTAAAAAGAGAGTATAGAAACACTAATTCCTCAATTTAAAAACTGTGTAATGTGAAAATAGCATATAAGAGGTGGAATTATGGATGATTTTTTCAGTTACAAATTTCCTTTGAGCTCATTGTTTTATGTGTATCATATTTCTTTGTTAGTAACATTTAAGTCTAAGTTGCTAACTTAAACCAGCAGTTTAAGATACAATTCACTGACAGTGAGAATATAGGAAAAAGAGATGGTTAGATAGGAGGAGGGTAGCGTGTAAAGTATGTGCATTCTTTGGGCATCCAAATAGAGGCAGCTATGTCTATGAGTATAGAACCCAGGAGAAAGGTCAAGGAGAAAAATCAAGGCTGTAGACATGGAGTTAGGAGGAAAACAGAAGGAGTTAGGAGGAAAACAGAAGCATAGATAATGTTACCCAAAGAAACAGTGTAGAGTACGGCTTCTTGATTCTTGTTACTCCAAGACATACTTGGAGAGATAGTTGTAAAAAAGTAATATCCAGACGTTCTGAATCAGAATCTCTAGGTAGGATCTTGACATCTGTATTATTATAAAATTCCATAGGTAAGCCCACTGCACAACCAAGATTGAAAGCCATCAATATAAAGAAAAGTATACAAAAGAACCATAGTTAACATAGAAATTGAAGATAGAAGTGAGGCAATAAAACGTTTTTCCAGAAAAAAAAGCAAATACATATATCATGATCTTGGGTGTAAAACAGCGTTACTTTTTTCATACTGAATGGAAGCAGGGGTTTGGGCATGAGTAAAAGCAAACTATAAACTGTTGCCATTTATTGAGCAGTTTTAGTTTATCTATCCACCCATATAGATATGTGGGAGCTATACAAATATATAGGCATAGATAACTAAATTAATCTTGATCCTTACCACAATCTTGGGAACTAGATGTTATATCCATGTTTGGAAGAGTTTATTGATGCTCAAAGAGAATAAATAGGCTAACCAAAATTATATAATTAATTACTGGTAAAGATAAAATATAAAGCCAACACTATGTTCTTAGACACTAAGGTACTGTTTGAGAGAGAGTCATATTCTAACAACATTACAGATTGGAGTGTACTTATCTGGAAGCAGAGAATCAGTAAATGAGGTGAGATGTGATGGTGGCCTGAATTAATATACCTTATTTGTGTGAATGGAAAGAGTGGGATGAATGAGAGGAGTTAAATTCAAACCATCCATTCATGGAATCCTGGGAATTAAAGGTGGTTACTATGACTTTGGCTTAAGTGACTGGTAGGATGGTGATGCCATTAATCAATGTGAAAAAAAAAATAGATTTAAGGTAAGAGATGAGTCCAGTTTTAGAAATGTTGAACTTGAAATATTTGTGGAACATTCATCTAGTGATAGAAATACATTGAAAACTGAGTAAGTGAAAGGTCCTACACTATTTTACTTTAATTTAAAACTTTTTATTGGGAAGTACAGTAGATATTCAGAAAAAGAAGATAAAAAATATATCTTTATGATTTAACCAGAAATGAATAACCACGTCATCATCTAAGTGTCTATTTCCTTAATTTTGTCTGCTTGTCCTATAAATTACTAACAAAGTTGTAGTAAAAATCTCACACTGTGATTGTGGGGTTGTCTATTTTTCCTTGAAGTTCTGTCAATTTTTGCTTTACGTACTTTGAGGCTATGTAATTTGATGCATACAAATTCAGAATTTTTATATCTTCCTAGGGGATTGAACATTTTACATTAGGAATTGCCTTCTTTTATCTCTACTACAGAATTTTTGCTTTGAAGACTACTTTGTTTGATATTAATATAGCTACACCAGATTTCCTTTGCTCAATGTCTGCATATTTTACTTTTTCTATCGTTTTACTTTCAATTTTTTTTTTTATTAGAGAAGTTTTGGGTTTACAGAACAACCACATATAAAATACAGTATTCCCATATACCACTGCACCACTAATACCTTGTATTGGTGTGGAACGTTTGTTACAATTATGACATTTTTATGTTTGTACTATTAATTAAAATTCTAGGTTTAACTTAGGGTTCCCTGTTTGTGTACTCTAGTTGCATGGATTTTATTTTATTTTGTTACCATACATACAATCTAATTTTTATCCTTTTAATCATATCCAGATATATATTTCAGTGCTGTTAATTGCATTCACAATGTTGTGCCACCATCATCATTATCCATTACCAAAACATTTCTAATTATTTCAAATCAGTGAGCTCATACAGTCTTTTTCCTTCTGTGTCTGGCTTATTTCACTCAACATGATGTCTTTCAAGCTTCACCCATGTTGTTGCATTTATCAGGGCTTCATTCCTTTTTACAGCTGAATAGTATTCCATTGTATGTATATACCATATTTAATTTATCCACTCATCAGGTGATGGACACTTGGGTTGCTTCCATCTTTTGGCAATTGTACATAATGCCACTATGAACATCGATGTGCAAATATCTGTGTGAGCCTCTCCTTTCAATTCTTTTGGTTATAAACCTAGTAGTGGGATTTCTGGATCATATGGTAGTTCTCAACTTAGCTTTCTGAGGCACCACCCAACTGTCTTCTACAGTAGCTGCACCATGTTACATTGCCACCAGTAATGAATGAGTGTTCCTACTTCTCCACATCCTCTCCAACACTTGTTATTTTCCGTTTTTTTAAATAGCAGCCATTCTAATGTGTGTGAAATGATATCTCATTGTGGTTTTGATTTGCATTTCCCTGATAGCTAATGATATTGAGCATCTTTTCATGTGCTTTCTGGCCATTTGTATATCTTCCTTGGAGAGATGTCTGTTCAAGGGTTTTGCCCGTTTCTTTTTTACTTTTTTAAAAATTTTATTTAAGTATATCATTCATACATGAACATACATAAACAATAAGAGTATAGTAAAAGTTGTGAACTGACAAAAATAAATATGCATAGCATCATATAGCATTCCCATACATCACCCCACCACCAACACCGTGCATTGTTGTGAAACATTTATTACAAACTATGCAAGAGCATCATCAAAATATTTCTAACTATGGTCCATATCCTACATTTGGAGTACTTTTCCTCCAACCTACCCTGTTATTTTTTTAATTGGGTTGTTTGTCTGATTGTTGTTAAATTAAAAGATTTCTTTATGTACACTGAATGTTAATCCTTTATCAGATATGTGGTTTCCAAATATCTTCTCCTATTGTGTAGGTTGTCTTTTTACTTTCATGATAAATTCTTTTTAGGAACAAAAGTTTTGTTTTGTTTTTTAAATTTTTATCTATTTTTTTCTTTTGTTGCTTATGCTTTGCTTGTAAAGTCTAAGAAAGTAAAACCTTGTGCTACATGAACTTTACAATTAAGTTAGCCATTAAATTCCTTCTTTGGCTAGGCCAATTTGAATTAGGTATTTCTCTCACTAGTGACTGAAAAATATTTAAACAGATACACTCATCTCCACACTTCAGGGAGCCTGCTCTTAAACTTTAAGTTTGCAATTTCAGCAATGGTCCATATTTCCCTGGAGCACTAAGACTCTTGCTGTGCCACAAAAATATACTCTTCCTCTTCCATTAATCAGAGAGCTAAAATGACAAGTAGATAGAATTCTCAATAGCCCTACTCTAGGAATTTTGCACTTTAGACTTTATTTTAAAAAATACTTCAAGTCTACATTTAAATTCCAAGTTATAAATCCCATCTTTTGTTCCTTGCCTCTGGGAAGGGCTTACATGTCACTGAGGGTAGGCTTTGTTCCATACCTATCTGTTTATTGGACTTGGGTTGAATATTTTCCCCCTTCTAAAGGAAGTTTGCCATTAGTGCTATTGGAAATGCTTCCAGGGAAGGAAAGAAAGAATTCCTTGCCAAGGTCTAATTTTCAGCTGGAAAAAATGGTTCTTTTTTCCTTGCCTATGGAAATCTCAGTTTAAAACAGAAAGGCAATGAATAATGGAGACCCCAGAGCCCACCCAAAGGACAATGTGGAACAGAGAAGCTAGAGTATCAGGTCTTTTTGTAGTTTAGCATTAAGATTTATGTAAGTTCTTGGTAGGAAAGAGTAGAGTCCTAGGTTGTGTAGGGCATAAAAACAGCAACTTTGAGAGCTCTGTGACAACCTTGCCCAGAGGAAAAGTAGGTCTGCAAGAGGCCAAGAGTGGAGAAATGGCCACCCTAAGTAGGGAGGGGCCTGATTTATATCAGCAAATGACATGATAAGCTGCGTGCTGTTAGACCAGCTATACCTAGCACCGAGATGCTGCCTGGATACTACTGCTGTCCACATTTCCACCCAGACATTGTTCTCACACTGCCCTTGACACCAGCCTTGGGTCTCACTCCCAGCTCAGACTTTCCTTCATGCCTGCTTCTATCTAGATGGAGCAACCTCCAAATACCTCGTCTCCCCACCAGTTCTTCTACTCTTGCTCCTCTCTAGTCTACTCTCCACCCAGCAAAGTATAAAGCCAACCATGACACCCCTCTGCATAATGCTCTCCAATGGCTTCTTATTGCAAGTAGAGTAAAATCCAAATTTCTGTAACATGATTAGGAGAGCCTATGTGATCTGACTCCTGCCTACCACTCTAAGGAAATCTTTTACTACTCCCCACCTCTATAGATAGCCTCTTCTCACACTTGCCCCTCCGTTTCTTTAACATTCAAGCGCTTTACTTTCCAAGGGCCTCTATTGTTGTCTGCTTGGAAATCTCCTCCATCCCCACAATCTTCTCTCAGTTGGCTTCTTCCTGTCATGTTTTTCTCAGCTCATATGCATTTCTCAGAGAGTAACTAAATACTCCTCACCTTCCCTTCCCAGTAAGTCTCTATCACATTATATCACAGAACTTACTTCTTTCATAGAATCCATTTGCAAACTATAAACATCTTACTCACAATTTACTAGATTGTGAGCTCAATGAATGCAGTTTTTTGCCCATCCATTTAGTTGAGCATCCGTTTTGTACCAGGCAGAATTCTAGGCATTTGGGAAATACAGTGAACAAAAGTCAAACAGTCTCCATTTTCCACTGCTGAATTCCCTGCTATTTATTAACTTTCATTCAATGCTAATTGAATGAGTAGCTGAAACACTAAGTTCTAGCCACTAATTTTCTCCTTTTTCCCAGCAAAAGCTTGACTCTACCTGTTTAAAGAATTTAATAATCCCAGACAATTTTTTCACTTTATTTTTAAAGAAGTTTTAGATTACAGAAAAGTTACATAGAAAATAGAAGAGATTCCCATATACCCCATCCACTCCCCCTCTCACATTTTCCCCTATTAATAACATCTTACATCATTGTTGTACATTTGTTACAACAGAACAAATATTGAAGCATTACTACTAACCATAGTCTATAGTTTACGTTATGGTTTATACTTTGCACTATACTATTTTAATAGGGTTTGACAAAGTATATAATGGCCTGAATTTGTCATTGCAATATCATGCAAAACAATTCTAATGCCCTAAAAATGCCCTATGTTTCACCTATTCTTTCTTCCCCCTCTCCTCAGCACCTCAGGTTACCACTATCTTTATATCAATGTTACAGGTTCTTCTATTACTACAATAATAGAAAGTCTACTTTGACCCATGGTTGCATTCCCCCCTTATATTTGTTTATTCCTCAGTCTTGAGGATTTGGGGATGGTGCCCACTCTGCTTCTGTTTGAGAGGGAATCCCAGGCAATTCTGAGAGAACTTCAAACTTGCCAGTTACAAGGTCCTAGTTTATGGGGATATCAGAATTTTCAGAAGTCTTGTCTCATCTCCATTTTTTTCTCTTTTTTTTTCCCCATTTCTGCTAGTGCAATTGGAAATAAGAGTTCTCATTGGAACATGTGCTGGGAAACCAAAAAAAAAAAAAAAAAAGATCAAGCCACACTGAACTTGATAAGCTTTGCCAAAGATGGCAGACCCCAAGGCAGTTGGCTCAATTAACCACTGCCCTGTCTAAAGGTCAACCTCTGGGACTGTTTAATTGTGGCCATTAAACTGTTTGAGCAGCTGCTTCATAGCAGTAATTTGGAGCCCATGAGAAACCAGAGGCAGCATCAACACACCAGGTCATTTGAAAAAAGACCTGTTGGGCTCCAAGTACAATGTGATAACAGCTGGGGATTTCCAAAAGTACTTAACTTGGCTAGAGGTCATGGCCTAACTAAATAGGCTTCTCCTCATCCCAAACTAAAATTGGTAAGTGGTTCATTGGCCACCCAACTCCTCTCCCCAACCTGCTCCCACCTCCCGTCACTTCATGTCCTCCCCAAATTTCCTTTCTTGACCCAGGATTCCAGAAACCTTATTAATCAATTCATCAATTAATGAGTTAACATATATTTAACTATCTTAGTTTATTAGTGCTGCCATAACAAATACCATACAAGAGGTGGGCTTGAACAACAAGAATTTATTGGCTCACAGTTTTGAGGCTAGAAGTCCAACATTGAGGTGATGGCAAGTGAAATCCGTGGCGTCCTGATGCTGGCTTGCCACAGTCGTTGGGGCTCCTTGGCTTGCATCTGTGCATCAGGTCACATGGCGATCTTGCTCCTTGTTTCTGCCCTTCTGATTTCCACTGACTCTGTCTTCTTCCTGTGGCCTTCTCTGATGAGCTGCACCTGAATTTCTTCTGCTTATAAAGGACTCCAGTAATACAGATTCAGTTGGGCCACAACCAAACAGGATCTTAGAAGATCCTATTTGCAAATAAGTCCATACCTTAACAGATAATACATCTTCAAAGGGTTCTATTTACAAATGGGTTCAAAACACCTACAGGAACATGGATTAAGATTAAGAACATAATTTTTGATTGGGTACATGATTCAATCAACCGTGTTAACTGAACAGCTGTTATATGCAAAGCAATGTCAAGGATGCTACCCCTTTATGAGCCCCTCAAGGCATTGCTCACCCTACCGTCCCTCAGGTATAGATCTTGAAAATATAGCTGGCCCAACACAGGCACACTTTTTTGCTGAGCCCACATAAGGGCTCAAGCTTTTTCTCAACACAACTCTCTAGGCCATCATTACCTATTGTTAGGCCTGGCCCTGAGAAGAATTCCCTGAATTCTTATTCACTGTCTGCTTGTCATGTTAGTTTCAATGACTTACTTAGTCCACACAGCTACTTTGTGATAGACCTGGAACCCAGGAATTCTATCCCTTTGTCCAGGTCTCTTTACACTGCCCAGTATAGACAAGTTAAATAGCAATTCAAAGCTAACTAGATTTGTTAACCAAATGAAAATACCAACTATGTTAACACAAAGTGCAACATAAAGTACTATATAACATCATGTTGTAAAATTTTAAATGTAATGTTATATATTACCTGTTTAATATACATACATATATAATAGCTATCATTCATTTTACAGACCATCTTATTTAATCTTTAGAGTAATGCTACATGATAGGTAATATCCTCCTTATTTCACAGATGAGGAAACTGAAATTCTGAGAGTTTAAGTAACTATTTTTAAAGCTGCTGAATAATGATGGTGGAGTTGGATTTGGAGCCAATATGCTCCAAATACTGCCTCCCAATATGCCTTATCTCCAGTACACACTGCCAGCATTGTTGGGACACCGTTCTCCACGGGTCTTACATTTCTGTACCTCTGGCAATCAGAGGTACCAACAGCTTGCTCTTCCAGGCAATCTTTTCAAGGATATCTGTCTTAGTAAACAGTCTTGAAAGACAGAGATTGTCCTTCCAGAGAAGTGGACAGATTTGTTTGCTGTCCAGGATAATAAAGAAAAATTCTCTGTTTGGACCAAAGTTTGGGCAAGTTTACTTACAATCCGTTCTAGAAGATTGGGGTTTCCTGAGTTTGGAGTTTCTCAGGAGAGACGCAAGACCTTCACATGCACCTCGCCCCCACGGGACCTGGGGGATGAGGAGTGTGGATGCAGACATCAAGCTCATGCTCCTTGCTGTTCCAGAAGTGATAAAAGCTTGTATGTTTCTCTCAGGAGTCTCATGTCTCTTAGCTTACAAATGGGGTAAAATCTGAGACTTTTCACAGTTTGTAACAACCATGAGTTAGGAGGCAGGCGAGATCCTAGGGGGCTGGGGTTCTCCTGGATGCCTACTCCACCGCAACCCCAAGCCATTGGCCCTTCCTGTGTCAACTAAGGTTTGCTAATTTGATCCCCATCCCACCCGGGCTTGAAAAAAATGCCTGAAGATTAGTTTGAAGCAATACCAATGATTATCAAATCTACTTCTCATAAATAAAAAATGTATTTTCACAGCCTTCTTCGGTGTCTTAACCTGATGTAGTTAGAAATGTGGCTGCTTAAGACACCATAGGAAGCCAGAAGTAGAAGGCATTATTAACAAGAGCGGTAACAAGAGGTGCAAATTAAATCATCGTATATCTGGACTGCGCTCTCTCCTCCCCTCTGGCCAGCCTTGCCCACACCTCCAGAGAGGCCAAGAATTAGCATTATTCATCCAGACTAGCCTGATTCATGGTCTTTCTCTCAGGATTAATTCTCTACTTTGCTTGACTGTGGAGTCCCCCACTATTTATGATGAGGATGAAGATTGAATATTTCTGTTCTGATTTTTCCCTTCTCAGGTTGCATAAAACTATTAGATCAAATCATATAATAAGATGGAGACTTTTAATCACTGAAAATCTTCCACAGGAATAATTTAAAAGATAAGCTGTTGGAGGGAAGAAGAATTGCTCTTGCCAGGGGGTGTGCACCTTCCTCTGTGAAGCGAGACATCGAACTTGGGTCCCCAGGTGTTTTAATTTCCTGGGCTGCTTTAGCAAATACCATGAAAGGTTTCAGCTTAGACAATGAGAATTTATTAGCTGATGGTATTGAGGCCAGGCAAATGTCCAAATCAAGGCATCATCACGGCGAGACCTCCCCTCCAAGAGTGTGGCATTCTGGGGCTGGCTGCCAGCCTCTCTTGGCCCTTGGCTTGTCACATGGCAAGGCACATGGAGCCATCTCCTGTTCTCTTCCTTCTCTTCCGTGACGCACTTGAGCTTCTTGCTCCCTGTGGCTTTCTCCCTTTTTGTCTAAATTTCATTCTGCTTCTAGAAGACTCCAGAAATAGGATTGAGACCCATCCTGACTGAGGCGTGTCACACCCTAACTGAAGAAACCTCATCAAAAGATCCTACTAAACTGGGTTCACACCCACAAGAATGGATTCGATTTCAGAACATGTTTTACTGGGGTGCATTCAGCTTCAAACCACCACATCAGGCAATGTGTAAGCCAGTTTGGTCAGTAGGTGAGGCCAGAAATCTCACTGGTTTCTTCTAGCAGGGAGAGAGCAATGAGGGAGAGGAGAAAGTGAAGGCAATTGAGGCTGGGATGGAAAGGACACCAAGCAGATTTGCATGAGACAGACCTTGAGTGGCTATCAGGAACGTGAAATTGGGGGAGGGGATCTGGAAAGATTTTCTGAGAAACTCTGCGCAAGGATTTTATGCAAAATCCCTGTGGTATATCCTTTAAGAAAATCAGTAATGATCTATATTAAGGTTCAAAGTTTCTAGAGTCCACTTTGTCTTTTTGTTCAATGGGACTCTGCTCAGACACTGGCCCCACAGGGGCCCAGCTTCCATTTTACACTGGATTAAGGACTTCAAGCAGTTTGTCACTCTTTGTTGGGAATAGCTTGTCTGGAGTTGTGGTACTTGAGCTACTTGACTGATTTTCCTACAGTTTCTTCTGCAACCAACAAGCAGAGTGGGCAACAAAGAATGAGAACTAGGAAATTTTTTCTTACTGTGATGAAAATTTTAAGCACGTGATAAGAGAAAAAACAAACTGCCTGAGGGCCCTGTGGTTGCTCGCTTGCTATAGAAGATGATTTGCGTTCTGTTGTGGAGAGTGTGGGTGGTGGTTTGGGAAAGGAAAATAAAATACATAGCTATAAAGATGAAAATCTAAAATAATAAGAATACCACGTTTGACCTGTGTGCCAGGCACTCTGCTTTATAATCTTTTCTTTGTCTAACCTCCTAACAACCTTGTAAGGTAAGACAATTCAACTTCACAGACAAACTGGGAGCAGAGAGTTGAAGCCTTATCCATGTGCATTAGGGCAGGCTAGCAGCTATAACAACTTTAAAATTTCAGCAACCTGATCCATTACAACTTAATTTTTTTCTCTGGTCACATTCCAAGGTAGTTTGGCTATGACTCAGGGTGGGGATGGTCTTACGGCCTAACTTCAAGGGAGGTGGGAAATGTAACCTGGCTATGTTTCCAGGAAGACAAGACAAATACTGAGGAGCCCTTGAAGTCTCTGCCACCAAGGTAAATAATTAGTAAGAATTCGGGGCAGCCTTCAAATCTAGGTACATGTATGTCCAAACCAAACACACTCAACTAATATGCTGAGTCATTTTCCTCTTCTGAATCTTTAATTACTTCTAGATTACGGCAGGATTTGTATAAACAGTTAATCTGCTTCTCCTCTTACACATCTGTAAATCACAACTTCTTATAAGGCCAAAAGCATAATATCAGTTTTTTAGTACCCTTTTTACAGAACTTTTTATTCATGGAATAAATCTGATCAGAGTTTTGTTTCCTAGTCACCTTTCTTGTAGTAATATTTGGCATCGCCAGGGAAAATGGTGTGAAAATAAATGCTATACACTTATCTCCCCCCAGCAGAGAAAATGCAAGGAGAAAGGGAGGCTTCCACCAGAATAAACTCCATCCCTGAAAGAGGACCAGAAAAGAAAGGAAATCAAGAAAAAGGTCTTCAACACTTTTCCAGAAACTTCTGACCAAAGATTTCCCCGGAAATAGCATACATTTGCCCAGTGATTTACATTAGTTATTTTACTATTTTTTTTAAAGCCTCCCAATTCTATATGCAAATGAATTTCCTTTTCTACATCTGAAAACCACATGTGACTTTAAATCAGCCAGCACAAGCAGACTGACAGACAACATCCCTCAGGAAATGCTTGATATGCCATCAGGTTTCAACACTCTTTTCCTTTCCCCTCCTCTGGAGCAAGCCTGTAATTCTGCATTTGTGTAAATACATATGTGTGGCACATTTATTCACATACTGCTGGGTAGAGAAAACAACTCTGCATTCTTTCCTGGTTATGTATTCATGAAATGACTACATGTTCCCTGAGTGGTATTCTCATCCGCAGTGGGAGTCCACAGGTGCTCACAAAATATCAAGCCGTCCAAGACTGGAGCCTGCCTTGCAATGCCTTTCCTGACACCCAACCCAACCACAAGCAAACTTGGTTAGGTGCTTCCTTCTCCACGCTCCCTGCGAAGTTGTATATGGTTCTGCATATATAACTTTTGATACTCATCATATTGTAATTGCTTCTTTACATCTGCTTTCAGGTCTATGGGCAATTCAACCTTTTAAGAACCTAGTACAGACCGTTATGTATACTAACTCAATAAAATTGCCATGATAAATGAATCAATTAATGAGCAAAACATCAGAGCCATGATCAGCAGCTTACCTTGACACTTGAGACCTAAAAATTTGGCATTTAATGATTATTCATTTCTTAGTGATAAATGCACTTAATGATTATTTGAAACCTATCAAGTTCATAAGTCTATTTATTGATGAACCTATGAATTTATTGAAATGATTTTCTGCTTTAGTCATGATTAGAAATATAAGTGTAATTCAAAAAATTAATAACAACAATAATAGCCAAATTTTCTGATACATTCAATGCTCCATATAAGCATTCTTTCTACCCATTGCATGCTTTAATTTATTTGATCATGGCAACAACCCTCTGAAGTAGGTGCTATTAGTATCTCCATTTTACAGATGAGGAAACTAAGTCATCATGATGATAAGTAACTTGCCCACAGACACGTAGATGGCAAAACTCAGAGCCAGGACTCACTTAAGCTCCAGAGCTTGAGTTCTTAACCATTATGCTAAACTCATTCATTCAACAACAGTTTCTTGATATCTAATGATGTGCTTAATTAAAATAAATTAATTTCAAATAGTGTTAAATGTTCTGCCAAAAAGTCTGATAATGATGTGAGAGGAACATTACCTAGCATGGGCCTCAGAAGCTCTCTGAGAGGTGACTTTCGAGTTGAGATTTGACTTATGAGAAGGGACGAACCAGGCAATGGTCAGAGGTAACATGCTCCCAGCAAAAGGTGCGACCAGTGCAAAGGCCGTAAAACAAGGAGATGTGGGCGTGCTTGAAGAACAGGTCAGTGTGGCCAAAGCATAGAGGCACAGGGAGAGTATACAAGATGTCAGAGGGACCCATAGACTCTAGATCATTAGTGTCATTTAGGTGTGGTGGGTAATTAGGATTCATCAGTGCAATGGGAAGCCATTGGAGTGATTTTAATCATTCTGGCTCCTTTATGTAGTACTGACTGGGGGTGGAGCAATAGGAATGAAAGAAAACAAACTACTTTTGAGGCTGCTGAAGTAGTTTAGATAAATTCAGGTAAGCGATGATGCTGGCACAGGCTAAGATAGTAGTGGTGGGGAAGAAGTTAAGTGGTACCCAGAGGCATGGAGCTGATGGAAACTATTCGGATTTGGAATATAATTTGGTGATAGTGCCCCTAGGACTTCTTAAATGGAAACAACCATCAAGAAGGTGCTGAGCCAGGGAATCAGCTCTGACCTTAGTCTACCTCAAACTTTCTGACCAGGAATCAGGAGCCCAGAATTTGAGGCTAACCCTTTCTTAATCAGGAGGCACCATTAATACTTTGGTTTCTGATTTAGAATTGTGCCATACAGACTTCAGTGAGAGATCATCACTCAGAATCTATTAGAATGATGCCCTGGAACTGTCAGGGCTGTTTACCATGGGGAATCTGCGTATTCGCATAACGCTGAAGGGCATTCGCTTATGTAGAGTGGATGGAATTTGATAGGTGGGTATGTCCCCAAGCACAGGGAACAGGAGGAGCAGGATGTAAGGTCAGGAAAAAACAGAGAGAATTCAGGGTTAGGATGGAGAGAGATAAAGCTGAAAAGATGATGAACTGGGGTGCATTTATGGAGGGATACAAATCTTTGTTTAGTACTTTTATTCTCAACATAGCAGAAAATCCGCAATGGATTTTGGAAAATGTAGAGAAACCCGAAGAGTTAGAGTTGAAAGGGACCCCACAATTCCTTACCTACCTGCCTAATACTACACGTTCTCATATCTCCCTCTTAAAGAAAATAGTCTTAGGACTGGTGTGCATTACCTATGGATAAACCTATACATTTCTTTATGTCAGCACTCATGCTACACAGGAGACTAGCTCAGCAAAAATCACCAGATATTTTTGAGTACTTACCATGTGCCAAATTCTTTAGAGAAACCAGAGTTGACTAAGACTTGTCATCTGGTCTCAGTTCATTCATACCAGTGATTTCAATCTGCAAGCCTAGAAATGTAAGGCCAAGTGTAAATGTCTGCCATACAAATTCGAGACTCTCTCTGCCACGTCCTCTGCAAGCTTTCGTTTTACCAGGATGCTCCTTTGACCCAGCTCAGGTTCTGCAGATTCAACACTCCGTTGTACAGAACCAAGTCTTAAACTACGTGAAATAATGTGTCCAGAAAAGAAATTAACTTTAGGAATTGAGACATTCAAAAGCTATTGCCTGAAGTTTTCTGAACATTGAATGCTTTCTAGTAAGCATTAGGTTACTAGGATATCCATTCAGTTGTATAGCAGAGACCAAAATAATTATAATTTAAACAAAATAAACATCTCTCTCTCATTTAAGAATTTGAGTTGGTAAATGTGGCACAAACTCCTTCTGTGCCACGCTTTGACTAGCACTAGTGTGGCCTCATCCATATGGCCATGATGGCTTACCACCACCCTGGCCAGAGTCTAGCTAGTGGCAAGGGGGAAGAGAAACTTGGAAAGCAAACCCCTCTTTCAAGGCCCTGAACCAGAAATAGCATACATCACCTCTTTTCACACCTCACTGGCCAGAAATAAGTCACATGACTCCATCTAGCAGTAAGGAAGCCTGGGCAACCATGTGCTAAGCTAAAAATTTTGGGGTTCTGTTATTAAAAGGAAGAAGGGAAGAGTGGATATTGTAGACCTTCAACAGTTTCTGCATCATGAGAGTTTGTAATATGGTTCCAGAATGTTCTAATACCATTATCTTGACCTACTCTTAGCAATTTTTTCTGAGAACATATCACTCTAGTGTGGTTCTTGAATTTTATGATATACATGAATCACCATCAGAATTGTGAAAAAATGAAGAGTTCTAAACTGCGGTCTCTGTAGGTCCAGGAATCCTTATTTTTTAAGGACTGCACAGGTGATTCTTATGGAGTTTCCACACTTTGAGACTGGGAGCCCTTACTACAGGTTGCTTTGGATAGAATGTGGAAATGAGTTAAAGTGCTACATAATTAGAGCCTACCACATATGGCACACAAACTTGACCTTAGGTTTGTATCATCTCTGTAACCAGGGAATCATGACCCAAAGTGAAGGATCTTAAACTTCCTTATCCCTGTTGGCATAATGTTATTCAACTTTCCTCACCCCAAATCCAGAATTCTTCAAGAACAGAGAGATTATCACATCTTGAAAACAGGACTCATTTACCTCATGATGCTAAACAATGTCTTATATATAAATTAACATTTTATATGGTTTTACAAGCACTACTAGGGGTTTTATTTTGTTTGTTCTTCTTTGTATGCAAGATTTTACAGGTAAGGTAGCTAAGGGATAGAACTGCTTTGGTCCTGGGACCCAAACCCAGATCTCAATCCCAGTGGTCTTTCCCCTGTGCTGCAGTGCATCTCTGACCTCCTTAATCTAAATTGAGGCCAAAATAGAAGCAGCTCAAAATAGATCAGAAGCAGTGAGCAGAGTGAAGAGTAAAGAAATACATTATAAAAAAATTATGAGGGGAACCAATGTGACTCAAGTGGTTGAGCACCTGCCTCCTGCGGTCACCCCTCGGGCTGAAGTGTGGTTTGCTGGCCTGGCGGGGGAGCAGCCGCGGCAGGCCAAGCCGCTGCCCCCATAATAGGGTGGCTGGTCGGACTCACCGCCACCCCTGAAGGAAGCTCGGCATGGGCGCAGAGTGCCCTCGGGTCTCCCCTTCTCGGCAGCCATGCTTCCGCGGCCGCCCCTCCTCCCGGATGGTGCCACACGATGCCTGTGGGGAGGCACCCTTCTTCTTCTTTCTCCCTGTGCAGGCGCAGGGCGGAAAAGTCCAGTCTGCCCTTTTCCCTTCCCCCGACAGCAGCAACAGCCAGGCGTGGGCGGGAAACTCAAGTCGGCCCTCCACCCCAGCAACAGCAGCCACCAATCCCTAAACCCTGCCCCTTCCCCCAGCAACAGCAACAGCCAATCCCTAACCACCACCCCTCCCCCATCCAGCACCGCCCACTGACCTTTCTCCGGCAACCAATCAGAACAGGGCGTGGCTTCGACCAATCAGCCTTCCCCAGCCCCTATAAAACTGTTGCCTCTCCCTCAATAAAGTGGACTTGCGTGTTTACCTTGTCTCCGCGGTAGTTCTTCTGCCGTGCGCCCTCCAGTCCTGAGAGCCCCCGACAAGGGCCTGGCCTCCCTTGTCCCCAGTTCGTCGCCTGCTTCTCCGGGCGACCCCTTCGTCGCCGGCTTCGCCAGGCGACCCCATCAGCCGAACCGCGCAACCCCTTGTGAGACCGATCCCTCGTCTGCTGCCGGACCGACCCCTTGTCCCAAGTGGGACCGACCCCTCGTCCCAAGCGGGACCGACCCCTCATCCAGAGCTGGACCGACCCCTCATCTGCAGCCAGACCCCACCTCTACCGACCGAGCAAGCCGCCGCATGCCTCCCACACGGGAGGTTCTGTGTTCGATTCCCAGTCCTCCTTAAAAAAAAAAAAACAAGAACAAAAATTAAAACAAGCAACACAAAAGGAAAAACCAATCCAAGGAAGCTGACGTGGCTCAGAGTTTGAGTGCTGGCTTTCCACATACAAGGTCCTGGGTTCAATCCCAGGCTCCAAGTACCTCAAAAAAAAAAAAAAAAAAAAAAGGTAACAAAGTAGTTGAACCTCAAAATGTTATGGTAAATGAAAGAAGCCAGATACAAAAGATGTCATAATATATAAAACCATTTATTTGAAAAGTCCAGCAAAGGCAAGTCTATAGAGGCAGAATACCTTAGTGACTACCTAGGGTTGAGGGTAGGAACAGAGATTAACTAAAATGGATATGTGGAATACTGGGGAGATGAAAATGTTCTAATGCTAGAATATGGTGATAGCTGCACAACTAGGTACATTTGCTCACAATTATTAGTTATACACCGAAAATAGGTAATTTTTGAGGTAAATAAATGATAACTAAATAAAATTGCTTTTTTAAAAAACATAGTGTGCTAATATTAGCAGTATAAGTTTCATTTTTGGCTCTGCCACTTATTACTTAGATTAAACTGAGCAAGTAACTCAAAATCCCAGTGACTGTGCATTTTCATCTCTAAACAGTGGATAAAAATAATTTCTACATCTTAGAGTATCTACCTTCTTAGAACAGTGGAAAAGCCAAAAAATGTTGAACATCATCATCATTAAGGTTACAATTTTAAAATCATACTGAGGAATAAACTGTCAGTCAAAGATCATTAATATAACACCTAAAACTCATATTAAGGATCATATATGAGGGCCATAATATAATTGATTGTGACTTCAGGCTCAATGTTGTATGAATTTATTTGTATCTACATATAGATGTATGAATATGTACATTCCAAACATATATACATATATGCTTCATATATATATGATGTATCAAGAGACTTCTGATCCTTAAATTCTGTGAAAGAAGAGAAAGTTTGGAGTGTATCTATCTACTTGGATGCCCTTAGATTTATGAGTACAACCTGGTATTCCCTTTACTTCTTACTTGAAAGCTAGAACCTACTTCCCTGTGAGAATATGCATTTCAAGAATTAAACTCTGCTTATCAACAAGTCTTTATCACAATGTAATAATGCAGCCTGGACGTATGTCTGAGTCAGTCCCTTTGTGGTCCACTTCAGAACATTACAGAACAGTGAATACTAATTCAGGCTTGCATGGAACATTTTCCAGGGTCAAGCATGTTATGCCACAAATAAAATCTTAATAAATTTTAAAATATTGAAGTCGTAAAAGTTGTCTTCTCAAACCACAATGAAATAAAGCTAGAAATAATTAATTAATTAATTAATTATTAATGGCTGCAGGTGTAGCTCAGTGGTTTGAACACCTGCTTTCCACATACGAGGTCCCAGGTTCAATCCCTGACATCTCCTTAAAAAAAACTATTCTGCTCTCATTGGGTGGAGTGTCAGCTCTCACTGCCAAATGCCATGTCCATTAGGCCTGTGCAAATATACCACCTCTCTCCTTTTCTCAGAATTGTTTTCTGACCAAAGATGATTTAAATTATTTTAGCATGTGTATTTTATCTCTTTCCTTCCAAGTGTGATCATTGAGAGTTCAGCTTTAACACATTATGTTCCTCTCAGTCTTTTACTGTCCAGTTGTCAAAAACTAATTATATTTTTCCTTTTAGGTCAGAAAGCATTTGATAGCACTTTAAAAAAAATTATTATTTAAGTCCACATCACTTCTCTACTTAACATTCTAGGAAATCTGCCATGTGTGTGTTCCATCTTCTCCAGGTCCAGGATGTGCTTGGAAGAATGCAGGGCTCTATTGGGACGGGGCTTCAATTCCCTTCCTTCTTGCACATGTTTGATGTGCTGCTTAATGCCTTCTTAGCACACTGGCGCACAGTTTCCTGGTATAATTTAAGAAAACAGTTATAGCTGTGACTGCAATTTGCATCAACCTCTTTTGAGATAATCAAAGAAAGATAACAGAATACACTAGCCAATAAATGGGCTAGCAAGGAAAGGAGAAGAGCCTTTGTATGTCCCTGGTTCCAGATTTTCTTGACACATCCAACCCAGTCTTTTTCTGAGTCCACTGGATAAGCATTTATCATAAGCTTTACTGTACCGTGAAGCTATGATTAATATTACAGCTCAAGTACAGCAGGTTGAAAGACCACATTCATTTTCAAAGTCACGTCGCATTGATTAGAATTCACTGCAGGTTATTCAAATAACGATCCTCTCTTTCCCCAGGAGAATCTCTGTCTGATTTTTCTTTATCCTCATTAAAGATCCCAGGTGCAGACAAAGCTTTACATACTTCTAATTTGCATTATTTTCGGGAGGGAGGTAATTCACATGCCTTCAGTATATAGCACTTGTTTTTGTAGTTTGCTCTTTCCTATCCTCCATTTAAATACTTCAAGAAATTTAGCCTTTATAAACCTTCAGACAATAGAAAATGCCAAATTTTATTACGCTTAGTAATAAGCCCATGTATCCCAAACCCTCACTTTAGATAAAGTGAGGCATTTTTGTTCAACTCTTAGCTGTACTTCACTTAAAAATACAATGGCGTGCGTTTCTTTCTGGAAGGAAGAAAGGATGTAGAAAAGGAAGGAGGGAGGGAGGAAAAGATTCATTTTAAGGGCAAAGGGCAGCACAGAGTATTCCTCAGTCTTTCCAGAACTGAAAAGCCAGGATCCATCAACCAATAAATGTAGTACTCAGCTAATCCCTGACAAAATTTGATGTGCTCTTTGGCTAATGAGCTAAATTTCTATGCAAGAATTGATCAATTAATGCCTCTGTTGAGATAATTTATTAGCTACTCTTCCCAATTTAGCATTTTCATAGACTCACATATGGATTTCTTTGGCATTAGGTGTGGGCCTCAAAATTATGACAAAGAATTCTGCCTTAGAGTATTTTTACCTTTGGTTTTTGTGTAATGAATTTAGCCTGAAGCAGACTGACAGCATTGTTGACATTTCATTGAGTTTCCATTTCTCAAGGGAGGAGAGATTTTAGCTAATTAAATAATGTTAGAGTGTCTTAGAAACTACAAAGGCAACACAAAACCACACGGCAGTCACACCATATCTGTTAGAACCACTTGTGTATTTCTGAGATCCTTAAGAAAATGATGTCTGCATGAAAGTTTTACTGTGACTCAGAAGCTCAAAATGATGTGGAGAAGAGTACCTGGGAGAGAATTTTCATTAAAATGATCACTTTTTCACTGTGTGGATAGGGAATGAATTGAATATGATTGCTTTCCTGAGTATGGCACAGCAACTTAAAAGTTCTGAAACTTGTGTATTAGTACACTTTGAAAGTCATGAGTATTATTTTCAGGGTGGAATTGTAATCTCCAGGTCAGTGAATCAGAATTATCTCTGTTTTTAGGTATTGATAAAAGCTGATCTCTAGCTTCCTCATTAATTTTTCAGGGATCACATGGTTCTTGCTGTGATCTGTGAACCTGCTATTGGGAAGTCTTTTTATACATAATCCATAGAAAACATTTGATTGGAGTTTACAATATATTAATTTGTTGCTGCTAGAAGAACATGTAATCAGGTCCAGAATCTCATGGACTCTGAAGTAAATTGAAATGGAGTGCATGCTTGGGGGAAAAAATCCTTCAATTAAATGAGGAACTATTTAATATGGAGTGAATTTTTTTTTAAAAGATTTATTTATTTATTTAATCTTCCCCTCCCCCTCTCCCTCCCTTTCCCCCTCCCCCTCCCCCTCCCCCAGTTGTCTGTTCTCGGTGTCTGTTTGCTGCGTCTTGTTTCTTTGTCCTCTTCTGTTGTTGTCAGCGGCTCGGGAAGTGTGGGCGGCGCCATTCCTGGGCAGGCTGCACTTTCTGTTCACGCTGGGCGGCTCTCCTTACGTGGCGCACTCCTTGCGCCTGGGGCTCCCCCACGTGGGGGACACCCCTGCGTGGCACGGCACTCCTTGCGCGCATCAGCACTGCTCGTGGGCCAGCTCCACATGGGTCAAGGAGGCCCGGGGTTTGAACCGTGGACCTCCCATATGGTAGACGGACGCCCTAACCACTGGGCCAAGTCCGTTTCCCTGGAGTGAAATTTTAATGAAAAATAATTGTAGATTCCACTCATATGTCTTTTCAGTTGAGCTTGACAGAACAGCACTGTGGACTCCATATAAATATAAGTCAAGGACTGAACCCAAAAGCAAGTCAGAAATGTTACAATGTTCACTAAGAGAAAAATGCTCATCATTCCTATTACAAGAGACAGTGTACCTGTTGACCTTCTAGAGTCATGTCGAAAGGCAGGTATGAACCTACTCTGAATAAATAGAATTAAATAAAAAAGAACATTTCATAATGAAATAGACACCTACACTGCATGTATGTATGCAGTTTCGGTGTGTGTTGTGCTGTGTGCTGTATGGTGTGTGCATGTGTGTTTGCATGTATGCACTGTATATGGTGTGTGTGTGTGTGATGTGTGTGTGTGCATGCACAGGTGGTGTATGTGCATGTAAGCATGCGGGGGTGTGGGGGGTGTGTGTGTGTGTTTCAAACCTGAAGAATCTCAGAGAGAAAGGCATGGAGAACCCGGGGAGATTTATTTCCCTTTAAGCCTCAGGGAACCTTCAAGACTTCATTGACATTAATTAAACCCACCCCAGGATCATGGGCTTGGTGGGCTTGGTGAACTTTTGTTTTAAAAAGCAAGCTTGTTTTCCAGATGAGTTTTTTTCCCAAGCTCTGATTTTGCTGTGGTTTTCAGCAGGGGATCTTGTTTCAAGGGATGTGATCAAAGTAAAGGACGTTTCTTCTGGGACATATTTTACATAGATTAAATCTCATTATGCAACTTAGTCTTTAGTCTATATTCTTTTTATATGCGCCTATTGTTGAATATAGTTAACATGGTAAAGTGTGAATTTATTACAACAGATTCTCTAAGCTCCAATGAAGATAAGGTCCAGTAGATTCTGACACTTTTAGCTTTGCTTAGCAAGAGTGAGTTTCAGCTAGCAGAATTTTAGTGTAATCTTAAATGTTTGCTGTATATGATGTAGACTCAAGATTTCCATGGTCATTGCATTATTTCAATATTAAAATATTAAGTGATTCCTATAAGGAACATCTCACTATCTTTTGGTTCTCCTTCCCTGTTTAAACCCCCTATCTCCCCAGCTTTTTCATTTTAAAGGAAATCATTTGGGTTATATTAAGAAGTATGTCATATTACTGAAGTGAGAAGTTGTGTTTTTTTATGGAACTTGGAAATTTGAAATAGCGCCTAGCAAATATTATACTCAAAAACAGACATTTGGTCAAATTCATAAAGCTAATTCAAGCTAGCTCCAAATTCTCTAGTTCTAAAGGCTAATCATCAAATAGCAAGCTCTATCAGATACGTGGATTATTGTTCTTAGTGAAATATCTTAAGAACCCAGGAAAGGCCAAAATTCTCTTTCCCACAGCCTCAAAATAGCCTCAAAAAACTTAATGTGTGATTCAGTAGCCCCTCCCAAAACCCTGATATTTACCCCAAATCAATGTTTACCTTTAAAATTATATTCTGGGAAATGGATGTGGGCTCCCATCTACCATATAGGAGAGCCAGGGTTTGATGCCCAGGGCCTCCTGGTGAAGGCAAGCTGGCTTGAGCAGCGAGCTGGGACATGCACAGTGCCGGCCCATGCAGGAATGCCACCCTGCACGGGAGTGCCACCCTGCATGGGAGTGACCCCTGCACAGGAATGCCACTCTGTGCAGGAGTGCCAGCTGACGTGGAGAGCTGGTGCAGCACGATGACACAAGAAGAGACACAGAGAGGAGACAATAATAGATGTAGCAGAAAAAGGGAGCTGAGGAGGCACAAGAGAATGATCGCCTCTCTCCCCTCCAGTAGTTCCCAGAATCAGTTCCTGGAGCTGCCTAATGAGAATACAAGCAGACACAAAGGAACAAACGGCAAATGGACATAGAGAGCAGACAGCGGGAGGATGGGGGGGAAAGAGAAATAAATCTTTTTTAAAAATTATATTCTTTATGCACTATAATATGTGTGTATATGGAACACATATTGCAGAATATTATTTATAAAACATGTTCAGTATATAATGAAAAGGATACTCTATTTTCAACAGTTTTGCTATTTGACTGGAAAAGTAAATCACATATTTTCATATTTAATCTCATGTTTGTTCTTCAAAGATGCCATCAGCTTTGCATTTAAATTACAAAAGTAAGCTGAGGTATGTTTTGTTTTTTTTTTTAGCTGAACCAAGGGATTTGATGCACAGTAAAGTTTTAGGTTAAATTGCCCATCTCTTCCCAGGAATTTTCTTCACTATTTGGTCTCTATAGGTATAATTTCCTTCAGTGGAGTGAGTGTCCTCTTCTATTTTGGTTCCCAGGCTATCTGCTGTGTGTTTAATGAAGAACTAATTTATAACACTGTTTGCAACAGCTTTGAAACACTGGAAGGGTTCCTCTCCCATCCTATCTGCTGGAGTCTTCACTCCAGTATCTGAAAGAGAACCACCTTAAGCTAAGATGGCAATCCATTAAATGGTTAATCAGAACATAGACCACTTTTTTTCCTGATCAATGAAAGTCAAATTCCCTGTGTAAGTGGTTAACTCATCTTCAGAACTTGAAACATAATTAAACCAGAAGGATTCTGTTGTGATTAGAAGTGAGAAGCCGGGGCTAGTTAAACCATAACAAAGAAAATGAATTCATGTCAGGCTTTGCACAAAATGCAGTTTCCTTTTTCTGATCATATTATGTAAAATGTATTTCCCATTCCTTTTGAAAACTGAAGCTATTTATTTAACTATTCAAAAAGTGTTTTTCTTAATGCAATGTATCTTGACAAACACCTCTTCTGTTCTTTGTGGATTTTTGACACTAACCATTCCACTGAGTCTATTTTCTGAAAATTTCTCCTCCCTCTCCTTGGTTTAATGTCTTTATGGCAACCTTGATAATCTTCAGCAGCCTCATTTAGTTCGCTTCTGATTAAATATTTCTCCAGATGACTTCCACATAGCTTAGTAATGTATGCACTATCGATCTTAGACAATAAATTTCTAATATCTATACTATTTGTTGTGTTCTAATTCTTTATGGCTATAATGATTTCTATTGAATTTCTACTTTCTAATTAGATTTTATAGCTTTTACTGTATAGTACAGAGAATATCTTTTTTCTCTCGGTAAAAGTTAATCTTAAAAAAATAGTTACTCTTAGGTAACTTTAAAAAGAATGAATTATCAAATTTGAGAAAGTGTTTAGGAAAAATGCTTGTTTTAAATGCTGTTCCTTGTCTATTTCACTATAAAATTGATCTTTTTAAATTCAACCTTGCTTTCATTTATTTTTCCCTAGCTACTTGCGTTAGTTATTTCAGTGTTTATATCTTATTGTCTTCTTGTGCATTAATCAAAGTAATGGTGCAAGTAAAGATAATGTAGGCAAAAGCAAGAACAAAATTAATGTCATTTGAGTTTGGGCCAAATGTGAAAACTGCCACATCTGCTGATGAAGTTAACTTGTCGAGATTCAACTGGTATGACTCTCCTGAATTGTCAGCTTAGAATAAAGAGCTGTCTACTGTCAACAGTGCTCCTTCCTATAGCACTGAGAACTGCATACCTCAGCAATCGGTCCCCTTAACTCTGTGGGTCGTTTTTGAAAATGAATGAAGATGGCATGGTCTTATCAAGGTGATTCCCTTCATATTGAGGCAAACGAGATCTTCTACTAGTGCTTCCTAAAACCCAGGGGCAACGCAACTGCCATGCAGCCAGTCCATGCCCTGGATACCAACTCAGCAGGCTCCATTATCATTCTTGTCATGCCTCTGCAAAGCACTACTGAAAAAGCAGCTACACATGAGATCCTGAGTTTTCCTACAAAAATGTATTTGCAAACCCCAGTTCTGGCAGCCTATTGGTCAATAAATAGGAGGATATATATAATGCATCGTGAACTTAAAACAGAAAGTAATTTATAAAATACCATACTGCAAGAAATGTGTCTCTTTTCAGGTTGAAGATTTAAGAGTACAGCAGTTTTTTGTTTTTTAATTCTGGTTTTATTTAAAGAGAATGTATTCTAGGAATCAAGACAAATATGTAGAGTAGAGAGAGCCTTGGGACTTTAATTAGGAAAACTGGGTTTAATGCAGGAACCTGGCTGGGCACTACTTATCAATTCATTCTACACCTCTGAGGGAATAGTAAGCTTAGGTGGATGTAGTGGATATCCTGAGGAAGGTTTCCCTTAGCCATAAAACCATGCCATCTTAGTATTTATAGCTATGTTGGTACCTACCAAGAAAAGAATTAAGGATGATTTAGTCAAATATCTTTCTGACTTCCATAATCAGGACCAATTTTTTACACCATTACTTTGTTTTTAGAGACTCCAATTTGCTCCATCCACATCAGACTAGGTCTCTCAGAAAATTCTTCTGATCTTCCCTAGGAATAGTAGAGTAGTTGTAATGTAGTAACTAATATTTGAGTACTGACACTGTTCCCTCCCAGCTTAAAGTACTCTAAATACATTAGCTCAGTTCATCTTCATAATAACCCTATCGTTTACATATCCTTAGTATTCTCATTTTGAAGATGAGCAAACTCGGGTCCTAACACTTAGGGCTCCTTCTCCTGTGAATATGTCATACTGAGAACCAGTATGAATTTGAACTTATATTAGAACTTTATTCATCCTCAGAGTCCACCTTCAGTGACAATGATTACATAGTGCTCCAGACCACTGAAAAGTTCTGTTATAAGAAATCATATGTCTTTTTTAATCTCCGTCCCCAATAACCTAAGAAAATGTGTTACAGGCATAACCCAAAGGCCTACACTCGGCCATCTCAGGAGCCAACAACAGGTCAACAAGTGAACACTGCTTGAAAGGCACACTCCAGGAGCCAGCTCCAAGCTGTGCAACTTTGCCATGGAGGTGATCGGGACTTTGATAAAGAAAGAGGTAGCGTCCTGATTATGTGAGGCCCCCAGCTTCTAAGAGCAGCAACAGCTCTTTTCTAGTAGAACTAGTAAATTTTCTAGTATATCCTAGTATAATTTTCTTTAGCAGTTAAATAATTAGCAAAGTGCTTTAAAATCATTTATTAGTTACTAGTTTCAATTTTGCTGTGGTGAAGGTAAATAAATATTCATCAAAAATGGAACCGGTGGGAAACGGACTTGGCCCAGTGGTTAGGGCGTCTGTCTAACACGTGGGAGGTCCGCGGTTCAAACCCGGGGGCCTCCTTGACCCGTGTGGAGCTGGCCCATGCGCAGTGCTTATGCGCTCAAGGAGTGCCCTGCCTCGCAGGGGTGTCCCCCACGTAGGGGAGCCCCACGCACAAGGAGTGCACCCATAAGGAGAGCCGCCCAGTGCAAAAGAAAGAGCAGCCTGCCCAGGAGTGGCGCTGCCCACACTTCCCGTGCAGCTGATGACAACAGAAGCGGACAAAGAAACAAGATGCAACAAATAGACACAGAGAACAGACAACCAGGGGAGGAGGGGAATTAAATAAATAAATAAATCTTAAAAAAAAAACAACAACAAAAAACAAAAAACGGAACCGGTGTACCTCTGTGGTTGAGCACTGGCTTCCCACTTACAAGGTCCAGAATTCAATCCCCGGTCCCAGTATCTCCAAAAAAACAGTACTCAAAGTTTAAAACAATCAGCTGGGTATGTTGTATCAATTTATTTGTTAATGTGAACCTACTATGTGCAGACACTCAAGACACCACAATGAGCAAAACTATAACCCCAGCTCTCTCAGAGTTCACCAAGGTTCTATAAAGGTAGATTTCATTCTAATGACAGAAAAGTCTTTGTAGCAAATGTCACAAATTGAAAGTTGTATTGGTTTTTAAATGCAAATGAATAACTGGAGACAGTGAATTAAATGGTGAACTGGAATGGGAGTTTAGGATCAGTGATATTTAAACATATTTGCCACCCTCTCAGACATCACCTCATCTCAAGATTCAGATGCCACCAGGCCAGCCATTTTCTTCTCCCATTTCAATATTGCTATTTTGGGTACATTTAGAGGAAACTAAATCTCAGAGAAATTGAGCTGTCCAAGGTGAATCAGCTAGTAACTCCTAGAGCTAGGATTCTAATTCAGGTTTTAAAATAGGTAAACCAGTATTTTTTCCTCTATCATGGCTGTTTCTAATTGTTTCATTTTTCCAGTCATAAATTACAATGGCCTTTTTTTTTGAGGTACTGGGGACCAGGAATTGAACCCCAGGTCTTGCATATGGGAAGCCAGCACTGGTACTCAACCACTGAACCACATCTGCTTCTCTGAGTTGTTTTTTTCATTCATTTTGCTTGTCGTTTGTTTTCTCGGGAGGCATTGGGAACTGAACCTGGGACCTCCCACGTGGGAGCTCAACTGCTTGAGCCTCATCCACTCCCCAGCGGCTTCTTTCCATTTAGCTTCATTGTAGGACAATTAAAAAGGAAATTCCCAGCCATATTTTTTAACTTCTGCATATATGTTATTAATGATAATTGTAGAAATATTTAGAAATACAAATGAAAAAATAACTCATAACCTATCAGCTGAAAAAGTGACCTCTGCTAACATTTTGGTATATATCCTTCCAGTCTACCCATCCTTTTGTATATCTACCTGTAAAAGCAGAGATACGTAAATTTTTGTTTTGTTTATAGGTATTTTAAATTGCTCTTCATGGATTAAGTGACTTTTCAAGAAAAATATATTCAAAACTATAATTCTAATCCCTTGTGAGATCTTTAAAATTATCCTAACATAACTATTTAAATACTAGATAACTTTCCACACCTTGAAACATGGTATATTATTTGAAATCATCAAATAAGATTCAATTGTAATAACAGACCATAATTTATTAACTAATTCCTCATTTTAGACATTTAGGATATTTCCAATTTTTTCACTCTCTTAAATGATACCATAGGGCATAGATGAACAGTTTATATAGCTAAATCTTTGCTCACATTGAAAATTATTTCCTGGGGTTAGAGTCTACAAAGGAGAATTTTAGGGTGAGAGAGCATGCAACAGTCTCAGCATTTAAAAGCATGTATGGCAAAGCCACCCTTTAGTAAATGCATATCACTATACATCACACTAGTGGCATAGGCATATGCATACCTCATTTTCCCTAATCAATTTTAAATATTATCCTTTCTTTCATCTTCAATAATTTCATAGGCAAAAAGAGCTAATCGCTCTAAAACAGCATTCATTAATAGCAAATTTGAACTTTGATTATATTTATTGGTATTCTTCTTTTATTAATTATCTTATGCCTATGGAATGACCTTTTCCTAAAACTCTTTGCATAGTGATTTTTAGTGTAAAATGTTCATGGAGTACATTGTATATCATGTCAATAGTCAAACTCAAGTTAATAAGCAACTGAGCTCAATATGAAAAGTAATGAATTGAAGACAGTGTTTGTAAGACAGGTGTAGACAAAGGAAGACAGCTGCTTTAAGGACTGGCAACCCCCATATGAATTAAGATTTAGTCAGGTCTAATACAGAGAATAGACAAATTCAATATGTAATGAGATGAGACCTAGCTACCATTTTCATGGAGACAATTTTTTTGGGCACAATAAACTCCAATGAAGTGAGCCTAGGTGGAAGATATTGATTGTTCCATTTGAATAGAAAACTTGCTTTTCTCAGGAAAGGTTAAATTTATAGTACAGAGCACAAAACCTCCTAGTTTATGAGTCTAAATGATGATATGAAAATAACATATCTGGTACTTCTTTAAACACAAAGACCTATGAAGCTGAAGTTTGCAGCATTTTGGAGTAAAGTATTAAAGTAAATCTCAAGTTACAACTTTAGACTTTCACAGAACTGAGACAAGGTAGTTTGCAAAGAGAAATGACACGATGCAAGAGTAAAACATGCAATAAAATTTTGTCAAAAAAACAACCACCCATGAATTTCATGAATATACCAATTGTTTATTACATCTCATAAATTGGATAATGGAGTTAGAACCATTTGTTATTGTTTTTAAACTTTTATGTTTAACAAACAGGAGTCTCATTTATTCCTTAAAATTAAAACACACATACAGTAAATTCCCACACTGTCCTCAATGAAGAATCTGGACTTCTAGTTCATTTAACATGAAATAACAGATTTGTGTTGATGGTGCTTTTGTTCTTGGAAGTGAGAGAACTTGTTACTAAAAAATTAGCTACTCACTCTTAAGCAATTGCTAACATTCCAGTTCCTGAATAGAAAAAGGGAAAAGAGAGCAGATGGAAGCAAACAAAAATGATATTAATAATACATAACAAAGTGCTGCTACAAATGATATTTCAATAGAGGAAAACAATAGGAAAACTGCAGTTTTCATTGTATCTTAATGTATTTATCAGTCTCTAATGCTTCCATCTTCAAGCAGTTCTCTTTTATTGACATGGCAACACAAATTGCAGAAGTAAATTGAATCACGGACTCAGAATGTAAAAATCAATGAGAAATAATTTTGTAGTACTAAAGTGAATAGTGTAATGCTAGGTATTCATTTAATTAACCATGAGCCTTTCCACATAATGCACAATCATTGCCAGCTTTTCAGCTCATAGTTGTTCCAGGAATAATGGGTTTGGGATTCATCTTTAGAAAACCTGCATTAATATTTGAAAGCGTTTAAATCCATTAGTGGGTCATCTGAACACTGCAGGTCACTTTTACATTGCTAATTGAAACAATAGTAATGGGTTATAATCTACTGTCTAATAATGCCTGGAGTGTTTTACCGCTTTTATATCTGCAAATTCCAGGAAATATGTAAATTTGTTGCTGAACTGTTATAAAAATATGGAAATTTAAGCTACAGACATGAAAGTTGTTTTTTTTTTCCCTAAAAAAAAAAACAGCGTTAATAAACTGAAGAGTTACACTACATTCTGGTGTCAGGATAAATTCCTTACTCTAGACCTTCCCCTGTTCTCTCTTCTCTGCTCTGGGCGAAGCATCTGGCACTCACATTTTCCACATTGCCATTAGGAGAAAGTGAATATCATTAAACCAGTGAGTAAACAATCATGTCATTGTTTCCATATGCAAGCTATACATTGACTCAGCCTGCTGGGTCCAGGCTGCCTTTTTTATTTGCCCTACATGCATTTATGCAAGCATTTTATTTTTCATAAGAATTTTCAATATGTATTAACATTTTCTTGGATGGGGGCAATATATGTGGCAGTAACTCTAGCACATGAAATGAGAATTTGATTTCAATGTAAAAACATACATGTGTGTAAATATATACACACATATAAAAGAAAATATATGAGAAAGAGAGAGTAGCTTTCTGAATATTCCTTATAAATTGAATGCCACACAAATTGATACTTAACCAGCATTTTCTCTTTTAATTAAGTATGTATCTCACGCACTTACCTGCATATTCCTATGCTTAATTACAATCTGATTGTGCAGAAAATCCAGAAAAATGCATCTCATTATAATAAAGAAAATGCTTTGGCATAGGTAGAGATTATGCATGCATGCATACTCATTTATACAAAAGGAATATGTTTTTAGAAGCACTTTATGCTAAGGCTCAAAGAAAAAGAAAGACTTAAATCCATTCACTCACTTCAGTGTTATCAACATGATCATATTAGTAAATTCAGGGGAAGGAAGATTTAGTCAAAAGAAGCATCATGAACAACACTGAATTTGGTGCTGTATCAAGAAAAGCAACATTTTAATTTTGAGTTTTCATCATCTTAGTAAACCTATTTACTTTCAAGGAGGCTATTGTAAGTTTGCTATCAAAATTCTGATTCTATCCACAGGCCATTGGTGGGAGACATGTTCCAAAGCAAGGTAATGTGAGTTATGTGCATAGACTAGAGGAGTGTGTGTATTAATTGTCTTGTCTTTAGAATTCAAATGATACATTTTTGTGACTATAATGGGGGCTGTGGATAAGAAAGGGACAAAATATCCCTTGGTTCCTGAAAACAAAAAGGCAAAGCTGTTTGAGAGGTGCATAAGGAAATCTCAGAAAGGAAATCTGACCTCATAAGGTCATCGCTTAAATATACCCGCCATGTTTCCTCTCTTTCGCCATGCACTGTTAAGCTCCCTTTGAAGTCAATAAGTATCGCTATCGTTAAATCAGAAATAGAGGACATGGAGAAAGATGAAACAATGACCCCAGAAAGCAAGTTGTTTCTTTGTCAAAGAAGGAAAAGTACCATTTGCCAATAGCGTAATAAATAACTTCCTTGAAGATGTTTTCTTCACTTTCTATCAGTTAAGGGGATTGACAAAGGAAACCTGACTTGATGCTCCATAATGAAGACCCTATTGTGATTAAATGAGATGGCAAATTGTACTTCATGTGCCCAGTTATAGCACTTACAAGTTTTAATGTGCCTACAATAAAGGTAGATACTTAAGGGTTAAGAGGAAATCCCACAATAGTATCATGTATCTAGTCAACCAAGAAATCCCATGTGAAGGTCAGAAATCTCTTTCCAACACCTGGGAGTTTCTACAGCTTTGCCCTTCTTGTCTAGCTGTTTTCTAATACTAAGCATGTAAAAGCCCAAGCAACCAATTCTTGCCTTTTTCCTTTAGACAGGTTTCAGCCACAGATACAGCTTATATAAGTTACTCCCATTCCTTTTCCCTTGCCATTTTCTGTCTTACTATAGTAATGCTTTTGTTTTGATGTCTTGGACTTTGGAATTCTATTTGCTTCCAGAGTTGGGAACCCAGTCCCTGGCCATGAATAGAGATATGTCCCAACTTGTCACCAAGAGCATGCTACTTCCTTTTTCTTTAAGAGTTTCGTTGGTTTCTGCTTCTTTTTTAACTAAACTCTTGGTTCATACTTCAGGTTGTAAAGGATGCTCTTTAATGGAAGAGATCTTCCAGTTCTAGGGTGCCTATCATTTCCTTTTAGCGCACTGAAAGAGCATTCATTTGGGAATCTGATTCCTTCCCATAACTTAAGATATCTTTTAATGGGATACCATTCATTGGTTCACCGGCTGGGCTGTTAGCAAAGGAAATGTCTGACCTTGCCACTGTGAGTTAGGGAAACAAATCTGTCCATTTTAGTGTATGCTTTTTGCTTTGTGTGTCCGTGACTTAGCTGAACCCTACGTCTTTTTATCACAATCTGCTAAGTAATATGCTTCTCTTTCCAAAAGTGTTATAAACCTGGTTCTGGGATAGATGACAAAACCAGCATTTTGACTGTTACGCGACATCCCTCATTTGGCCATTCTGTTGGAGCTCACTTCCTTATTTATTTATTTTTACGCCACTCAATTTGTTGCTTCATTTCTTAGTTCATTCATTCTGTAAACAATATTTGTTGCTTCCTGCTTAAGGGAAAGATTTAGGAACCTATTATATTTAGGCGCTTATTTATTTAAAGTCAACTCAAGTTTTAGTACGAGAGTATGTGTGAATACACATACACACATACGCATATAACCCATAAAATCCCAATTTCATTACGTAAAAATTGCTTGCTTCAGTAAGTCAATCTTATTTTCAGGAATCTATTGAAATTCTTAACTCTTACTCTTTTGAAGATATCAATGGTCTTTGAGTTGTAAATTATTCATTTTTATACAAGAGCCCTGAGAATACTTTGGAGCTTTCAGTAAGAAGCACAGGGTTGCATCTAATTTTGAGGGGCAGTCCTTTTTCACCTACCAGGGGAAGGCTCTGTCCCCTTCAGCTACGTGTGGCTTTGAGAGGGGTAAAAATGGAACATTGAAAGAGTGAGGCTCTTCCAGACGAGCACTTCCCCAGTTACCTTCAAGCATCAATGAAGGGTCACCATCCTTACCAGGTGAAATTTGTGTCTTTCCAATGACTCTGTTTTTTGGAAGAACACAATTATACCTTATCTAGAAGCAGAAAAATGAAGTCAAAATAAAAACATTTTATTGATTATTTTTGCTATAATTGTTACCTGAACATTACAATTAATAACAGATAACACTTAATAAGCACATGCACGTTGCCAGATACTTCTCCAGATGCTCATGTGAACCATATTTTATCAGTCCTAAGATAAAACTTTTTTTCACATTTTAACATCTCTGAAACCAGGATTCATTGGACAACTTGTGGCAAGCTATTTGGCAGCGCATTTTTTTAAATTGTGGTAACATATATATAACATAAAATTTTCCACTTTGGTCACTTTTAACTGTACAATTCAGTGGCATTAATTGAGTTTACAGTTTTGGACTGCCATAAATGTCATCTATTACCAAAGCTTTTTCATAAAGCAAAACAGAAACTGTACCCAGTAAGCAATATCTCCTTATTCCCTGCTCACCCAGACCTCTGATAACCTCTAATTTACTGTCTGTCCCTATGAATTTGCTTGTTCTAGATATTTCATGTAAGTGAAGTCATGCAATAGTTGTCCTTTTGTGTCTGGTTTATTTCACTTAGCATAACATTTTCAAGGTCCACCCATGTTATAGCATGCATTAGAACTTCATTCCTTTCAATGACTGAATAATATTCCAGGCAGCAGGGGTTTTTTTCCTTCTCCATAGTTCATAGAATGCAATGGGTCTTACAGTTCATGAAATAAAATAATAACTCATTCAAACATCGCCTCCTCAACAACTCTGTGACTTAAATACTATTAATGTGGCCATTTAACATTGCAACTGAGATAGATAAAGTAGCTTGCCCATGGTTAGACATTATTTGGTTACAGACCTGGTATTCAAAGCCAGGCAAAGTGATTCCAGGACTTGTGCTTTTAACCTCAATGCCTAGCTTCCTTTCGAAGAGTGAAGTGTCTTTTGGCTGGGTCTGTTTACTTTCCTGTTAAAAAGAAGTCAGGGGGCCTGCCTGCATGGTATGGTGTCTCTTTTGTCATAAAATTTTAAAAATATGCCCCCATATTTCTCTGGCTATATCCCAGGTTAAGCTGAAAGTTAATGGAAACAACAAAATTTCTTGAGTTCTGTACCTGCAATAGTTACACCACATACTGTCCTCTTAGTGTTTTTATTCCTTGTGTTTAAGACCTGGTGGCAAATCCTGAAGAAGTTCAGCATCATTGTTGCTTTAGTGACTTGACAATCTATTGTCATGTATGTTGACTTCACAAATGGGACCCATGACATGAGCTTGAATCAAAGAATTGAATTGAGAAACAATTGGGATGAGGAGAGAAGCAGTTGTAAGATTAACTGGTGATATCTATCTCACCAGAATATTCAGCAACACTAATTTAACCTCATGATATTTTTTATGTTGGTTTTTTTTTTCTTCTTCTGTATTAAAGCAAATAAGATATTGGATCTGGTAGCTTCATGGGTGGGTAAAGAGAGATCAAGATGAAACTTGCTTCCAAGCAGAATAGTAAAAAGCATGTTTATTTTAATATTAAGTTACTCTCATCTTCACTACCAAAATAATCAAAATGTCCATCTAAGTAGAACTGAGATGTAATTCTATTAATTCAACCTCATGCACAATGATACTATTATTTCATTACACCAAACAGTATTACAAGTTCATCATAATTATTTACAACACTAACACGACAGTCTCAAACAAATAGTATGGCTAGTTCCAGTAATGCAGCTAAAAGGAATGAGTTGAGGTGAATGTTCTCACTAATATAACTATTTAGATAGCGATCACTTGAAACACACACACTAAGAAGCAATCACAGCAGAAAGAAACAGGATTCTGTAATAAAGGTGAAACACATGCAAGAAGTTTTACTTGTCAAATATGAAAGGTAAACCATGTGAGTATGTTTCTATGTATAGACTTCAAATAGCATGGAAATATGTATACAACTTCATTTCAAGATTTCAAAAATTACCATCCTGTTTGAACACAGATGAGAGATGTAGAGTGAACAGTTAGAGATCCACCTTTGAACTATTGGATTTACTTTAGAATCACACTTAACTAAACTTAGAACATGTTCCTTTGATTAATAGCAATTTCAAATTAAAGAAATCTTGGATAGGTTGGAAACACCTAAGTAATCTATTAATAACCCATTTCTTTAAATTATTCTTCCTATTTTTTATTCCCAGCACAGAAATCTAACTTTGTCATCAAGAAGCCACTGGTCATCTACTTAGATGTGCGTTTACTTCGTCACCCAATGTAATTGCTCTTAAGTATTTATGGAAGCAGGGGTAAAAGGGTGGATCATTGTTTATCCTTCAGGTAAATAATTTACTTGTTTGGTTTAAATAAACTGCACTAGAAGGAATATCAATTATTTAAGATTACTTGTATATGATTCACTATGTTATAACCTTGTGTAGTGAATTCTTGGCCATGGTGCCTCAGTGGTTTCAAAGATTTTAATGCCCTCTTTAACTTTGGAGGAAGTTTTTTCATTTAAGAACCTAGACTCTTAGGTCATTTGGCCTCAACCACAACTTGGCCATTAGTTTAAGCTTAGATTGAGCATGTTGTTATCAACTGGTGAGAGTTTAATCACTTTTGTTTATTTTATCTAGATACTTTTAGAGTACCTTACTTAATATGTAGTACATTCCCATGATTGATTCAAAATCAAAATTAATGCATTCATATACCAACTATTTATTATTTCCTATATGCCTTATACTGTGCTGACAACTCTGAGTACTGGAAGTCAACACACAGTTCTTGCCTTTAAGAATCTTGCTACCTTGTTGAGAGATAAATTGTAAACTCCCACAAAGCTAAAACAGATTACGATGAACTCAGTCCTCTGTACCTAACATTCTTCCCTCCTTAAAAACAAAAGCACCAAACAAACAAAAACACCTTGTAAGGCACGATGTGATGAAGTAGCGGCAAGTCCAACCGACTCCCGGGAAGTTTGTAGTCACACAGGTGGCAGCTGGAGCGTGTCCAAGGTAGAGAGGAGCTTGAATGTGTCGGGCCTATGCCTGGAACCTCCAGGGCTGTGGTATGGGCTAGGGAGAGCAAGGCGAGGGCCAAGGTGCGAATTCCTCATTTAGGAAAAGCAGACAAGCAAAGGCATGGAGGCAAGAATGACGAAGGTGTGATACGGAATAGCAAGGAGATTACTGTAACCCGGGGTTCACGCCAGGTAATACTGCTAGGTGAAGTGATCCTGAACAGCTGGGAGTTTATTTGTTCAATGAGTCCTACTGAATGGCGCCTATGTAGGGGAAACTGGGATAGGAATTCTTTAAGAAACAATTTCTTTAAAAAATAACAACAGAAAAACAAAACAAAAAATATCGTTCCCTTGACTTCACAAAGCCTGTCATCTTTTCAGAGACAGTAATCAGAAAACAGAAAGATATACTTTTATGCTAACATCAGGTTATAGTCCGAGTAATATGAAAAACAATAGAGAGGTACCTAACTCCTGTATGGTGGGGTAGCGGAGGTTTCTTGTAGGAAGCCTTAGACGGGAAGGATCTAAAAATGTTCACCAGGCAAAGAATGGCGGGAGAGGGAAAGACAAGATTCCAGCACGTTATAAAGGCCCAGAAGCAATGAGAATCTGAGGAGTTACAAGGGCTGCACTGTTTTCCAAGGTGGTTGGAGCAAACGGAGAAGATGGAGCAATAAATGGTGGTCACATCATCTGGGCCTTGAGGGTCATGCTAAGGAGTTTGACTTACATCTTGACGGCAATAGGGAGTCACTCGACAATTTTAAATTAAGTAGTCACATGATCAGAAATACAGCTCTGTATGCTAACAGAGAATGGGTTGGAAGGGGGTTAAAGTGAAGGTGAGGACATTGAGGATGATGGGAACCTGAAATACATTCAAATCAGCAATACTTGGTGGGCTACTGGAGTGGGGACTGAGGGAGGACAAGGCTGTATGCTTGTGTAAAGAAAAAGGAACTTTTTTCAGTAGTCAATGGGAAAGAGACATGAAGTCAGTCATGGACTTTTGGTCAAGTAATAGGCATCATTGACCTCTGGGTGACTGATGTATGGCTTGGGGAGTAGAGGTAAGAAAAACAGTAGAAGGGACTGGTAATAGAACAGCTTTGGAGGGAGGCCATGGTTAGAAGATATGAGAAAGAAGATAGCCTGCCAAACCAAACTGAAAAGCGTTTGATCGAAGAAAGGCTTATCAGAAGAGTATAAAATTGAGCAGGTCAAGGGAGGGCAGGCTGTTCAGTAGTGGTGTATGCCTCAGAAAAGTCAGCATTTACCTAGCCAGCATTTATTTAATTTTTATATGTGCCAGCCACTCTAGCAATTGTCCTAGGAAGAGAGGCAAACAAGTTAAACAGACAAACCCCTACCCCCCAAAAAAAGTGTGTAATGAATTCTAAGAATAAAAGTATGCCCAATGTATTAGTAAATTAAGATTTTTGAGCACTTATTATACTTCAGGCACTGTGTTATAGAGGTTGCATACCTTACTTCATCTAGTCTCCTCAACTCTTTCCAATTTCTAGATGAAGAAACTGATGCTCAGAGAGTCGCCAATCAATGTTTACAATTCCTTTCTAGAGTGTTCAAACATAGCTATAGCTTGAAGGCGCATGATCTGCTTGGTGTCTTGAAAGAAGGATCAATTGAGGAGACTATAGAACTGTTGGAAAGAAAACCAGGTTTCAGGAGTTTTCACAACTGGTGGAGAAGAAAAGAGAGGTGGTGGATTGGGCCACCCAAAACCATTCAAAAAGTTTGGTTAAAGAAAAAAAGTAGAGAATTAAAACCACTAAGGAAAAAATAAATAAATGAATAGGAAAAATTTAAAATTAAAAACAAAAACACTAAGCACCATGAAAGAGATGTTCAAAAGGTTAAGGGGGAAAAAAAATCCTAGATCACCTAGACTTCAAGAATTCTCCAAAGAGGAATTTACTTGCATTTCATTAATCCAGGTTTCACTTTGGGGGTCTTTTTCTGGTGGGAGGTCATTCCCTGCCATGGCTGTGACACTGACCATGAAATTGATGGCACCCTCCCCCTAGTGTCCTGGTTATAATGGGGATCATCAGATGTTCTGCTAGTCCTTGACATCATGATGACACTGTAAGAAGGCCAATAGGCAGTGGAAGTACAGGCTACCTCTCTTGAGGATGTTTTAAAATTGTTTTCTAAGGTGTTAGTACTAAATCTTCTGTCTTTTCTCTCGGCAATTTTCAGGACCTGTCAGTTTTCAGGGCCCCAAACATCACTGTTTCACTTCAGTCTATTCAGAATCTGACAAAATGCACAGTGGGGACCCATCTCTAAAGAGCTAGACACCTTGACAGGCTGTGTTCCATAGCAAGCCACAGTCCACAGAAGTTTCCAAGAACGTGTCTAAACTTCTGCCCTTTGAAACCCAGAGAAATGGAGAGCTGAAGCAAGCAGGAACACACTAAATGCCCAAGCCTATGATCTTCTTGGGCAATGTATCCCCATACAACATTTCCCCCTCTCTTCCCAACCTTTTTGGGTAACAGTTCTGAGCGAGGATCAACTTCAGCTGTGCAACACGCTGGCCAAAATTTCAGAAACACTGGAACCAATTTATTCCATCTCGAAAATTAGTTTTAGCTTTTATTGCTGTAGAATTTAGTCCAAACCAGACTCGTTTTCCAAAAGGAGGTCCTTGCTCCGTTACTGTCAGAATTTTCTTTTCTCTAAAGCTCACTCATTTGAAAGATTTAAAATGATAATCAACTTCAAAGATCTGCACCTCTTTTACACTAAAACATTTTTCCACATAGTGTTTCTCCCAGGCTATTTCTTTTCAAGACATGAAGAAATTCTACCATCAGTTACTATAAAAAGGGGAATTTGGGGAATTTAAACTGTTCCCTTGTAAATGTATATTTTAGTCAACTTTTCTCTTGTGCCAGGTAGTGACTCAGTTACTTTCTTAAAGTAGCAGCAAGATGGGCTGCTTAATCCATTTGGGGAAAAAAAAATACAGAAGAAAATATTCACAATTAAGTTTAAATAAAAACATGACCCCAAAAATCTATTTTTACAATCATATTGAAAATTAAGCAACACTGAAGATTTCAAATAGTCATATATAAAATTTCTTTGTTTCAGTCCATCTGCTACTAATTAAACATTTTATATTTCCATTGTGATTAATTATGCTATTTATATACTTGAAAATGATTTGTTTGGAAAGGTATGGCCTAGTGTAAGTCTTTCATTTGTGAGAATGACTGCCCTTCAAAAAGTAGAGCAACACTATGCACTCAGGAAATCTACCATCTGTTTTCTTATGCTCTTATAACAAACTGCAAACTTACAGCAAAACAGAATTGAAAGAAACCAGAGTGTAAATAATGTTAATGGCATTAATTTGAGATATCCAAAACGGTATCCATTTTTAATTAAGCCAAGATACTCTCTTGGTACCCAAAGAAAATTACAGCTACTTTAATGCTATCCATACTCATCTCTGGAGTGAAATTACCAAAGGACCAGAAATTTTCACCTGGGTCCATTCTGATGTAGGTTGAATTTTCCAAGTGTTTGTACAGACCAAGATGGTGTACACCAGATCTAGGCATGCCTTAATCCCATAAAGAGAACTGGATTAAGGTTATAGTCAATATAATTGAGAAAAAATGCTCTGGAAAGTGTGCAATAGACCATTTTCCAACACAAATATTGCTTGATGCCAATTGACAGTAAGGACCTAGTGCCAGGAATTTCCCACCATTTGAAACTTAGCTGTTGTTTCATTTTTGCATGACCAAACAGGCATCTGAAACCACAGAATAAAACCATTTTTTATTTTGCCTAGCCAAACCACTTTTAGTGAAATTTTGTAAATCAAAACAAAATTGCTCTCAGACTAACAAACATCTGCCAAATATCAGACCATAATTATTTTTATGACCGTTATTCATCCTCAGAAAGAAGGATTCTGCAGCAGCAATCTTCCTAAAGATTTGTAGCAAAGGTGGCCAGGAGCCACAGCTTACTCCCTACTTGATCCCTCTTTCCTAGTGGATCCCACTCATTACCACCCCCAGGGCCACAGTGGCTTTTGCACTGCACACCATTTGCTTGCTGTAGGTGTCTGATTGTCTTTCCCCTCCTGTTCTTTCCATCCCAACTGAAAGCTATTCTATGACTTCTGGCATCTCTATTAAGTAGTGAGCCGCATGGAAATGATTAACTTTTGAGCTGCAAAACTGAAAACACTCTCTTGCACACTGTGGAAATGAAACATGTCATGTAGAAACGGATTCCCTGATGGAGTTTGCAGCAAGAAAGAGAAATCATTGGCTGAGATTTCGGTTTTGTTGTTGTCATTGTAGATCAAAAGGATGTGCTCATCCTTTCTGATAGCTCCCCCCCCACCCCCTTGGTAAACAGCCTCTGAGTGAGTTCATTAAATATTTAAACAGCCCTGGTATCTATTAATGTTATCAGACACATGAAATATGTCTGATGGATTTATTCTGCCGTTAAGGGGCCATACCCCAGTGCCCCTCCTGGGACAGTGCTCCAGCTGTTTAAACTATAATTCCATCACTAGGAGGAATGGGAAAGCACTGACCTCTTTGAAATGGACTCATTGCTACTCAGCCTGTAAATTGCAAATGAAACCTTTCTGTATTAATGTTAAAATATGCATGGATAGGAATTAAAACACTTGGGGTCACCAGAAAGTCTGGCGCATTTTCAGTAACATCCAAACAGCTGGTGCAAAGAATCCAACAAATCAATGCCTGGAATATTTGTGATCGGGATGAGGCTCAGTAGCTCTACCACTGGGTATGGGGGAATCTTAATCAATTCTCTGAAGCTTATAAGGTTTTTTTAAATCCCACTACTGTTTACTTGCTCCTGTTTCTCAAAGGAGATAAATTATCTTGGTGATATGCTCCTTATTTATATCCCAGAAAATCAATCTAATGTCAGATTATGCCTGAGTTCCTTTAAACTTGGAGCTAATTTGTTGTCCCATTTTTACCCACTTCAAGCTTATGAGAAAAATTCCACTACAAGACAGATGAAGGATATATGGCCAAGACTTCACTTGAAGGGAGGGATGGGTGGTGGTATTTCATTTCATTAGGAAGTTATCCTTGGCATTACAAGTGTGTTTGTTTGATATACATCAATTTAACTTAATCTGAAAGTCCTTAAATGACTTATAAGAAGCATTGACAAAGTCATGGTGCTGGAAATTATAGTTTTAAAGACAGAATTCAAAGAGTGAGATTTATTATCTTAAGAAATTGTCATTCATTCTAAAGTCAGCAAACAGGTGGCAGACTCAGTACCTTGAATATAAGCAGATTCTTTGGCACTGCTCAGTGTTAGATATGAATAACCAAGTTGCTGATTAATAATATGCCCATCAAAAAGGTGAAAGACAAAACCTTGGAATTTATTGCATGCATTAAATGACAGAGTAAAGATGCCCAAAGTCCTAATGAGCTAGAACAATGGCCTAATCTAAAAAGATGACTTGAAGTGATAACCACAAACAATCCTATGTTTGATTTTTTGGGGGAAAATTATATAGAAAGATGGGCAACCAGGGTTGGACAAAGGCAAAGGAGGTAAATGGCAGGTGAAGATGTTTCTCAGTGAGGTAGTTTGGCGATCATTGAATTCATCCTAAACTTCAAACCACATTCTTGTGTCTGTGAGAGAGGTTATTACTAAAATGTGTGTTTGAGGTGAAGGTTGGCGATACCAGGTCTGATCTCTCTTTCTCTACTTTGTGAGGGCATGAAGGTAACATGGACAGATAAGGACTCTGATAAGGACTTAAGAGAGGCTTCTCAGCTACACGTTCAGCTCTGCCAATCCATGTAGGACAGACGTGGATGACACAAATCCTTTTTGCCTTTAACTGCATTCTGAGACCACAGTTAGACCAAAGGGTTGGAAGTGCATGGGCTATCAAATAAACATGCAAGAAATGGAATGTGACTTAGCCCTACCATAGGCAAAATACACATAGACATTTAATTAATTTGCCTCAATTACTTGTAAGAGTCAACTCTATAAAGACTGCCAATAAAGGTCAATGTACTCATGTTCTTGCCTGGTTCATATAGAAGCTAGTCCAAGGTTGATGATAATCAGGCATATATAATGCATTCATCACACTCCTCCAGGAATACCATTGTCTAGGTGGGGAAATAGGGATCAACTGGAGCATCCTGAGAGTAACCAGATTGTAAGAGAGTTGAAACCATCTCAAATGATCAATGACTGTCAGCACACAGTAAGTGCTCAGTAAGTGAATTAAACTGAATTGGGAATAGGTACTGCAGATGTGGAAAGGGGATTATATTTAAACTGTGTGGTCCTGATTAATATAATTAAGCTAGTTGGTCAGTGTTAAAAAGGAATTAATTTCACCCGAACATAAAAAGAGCTTTCTAACAAGCATAGCTATCTGAAGATTAAGTAGCATGCCTCTGGGCATAGTGAGCTCTCTAACATTACAAGTGCAGATTAGGAAATGATTTGGTTTGGTGAAAGATTCAAGCATGGGATGAGGTTAGATGAGATTCATAGGTTCTATGGATCTACAATCTTTTAGGGCCACAAAAGGAGGCTCAAGAAAAAGAATATTTCAGAATGCATAAATAACAAGTCTCTAAAAGAGAAGTATATACAAAGAAGCTTCCAGGACAATACTTCTAAGGCAGTAATGCCCACTCCCTTCCATGGTAAAAATTTTATATGGCCAAGGAACATTTTCATAAATTTGGTGAACCCAATTCAGTGTCCCCGTTTAGAGAGCAACACTTTAAGCAACTAAAATGTAATTCGAATTTCACTGGGGCTTTGGAAAAAGATATATTTAGTGGTTATTAACCTAGTACTTATCCTTCCATAGCACAAAATGCCTCTTTTCCTGAAGAATCCCCTGCAGAGTATTCCCAAGCTGGGACAGGGCAGCCTCCTTGCAATTGGCATCCAAACCACAGGGCATATCCGATAATGATTTCCAGTTAAAGTAGCTGCCAAAGAAAGATGGCAGTCATTTAAAATAATTTCTGCCACTGGAATATTTTCCTTTTCATATATAATCACTTATGGATCAGTTTACCTAGAATCCTGGTTTTAATGCCTTTAAATAATTTTCCCCCCAAAAGGATCAAGGGTATAGGATGTACAGGCACAAAGCAATATGAACACTCCTTCATGGGACATAAGCTTTAGGGAACTAAAGATAGGTTAATTCCATGCCTGATTCATTCCATGGGCCATTTAACGAGAGTCTCTGGAATTGTTCAGCCAATAATGAACTCTCAGGATCTAAAGGTAATCACGGCTGTAATTATTAAAATTTACACCAGAATTCTATTACCCTTTGTTACGATAAGTGTTTTATATTAAGTGGTCTAGAAGGGATGCGTGAACTGATTCAATAAAACCAGAAATCGCTCTCATTTGTTCTTTTTCCCATTTCTCTCGTCTGCACCCCAAACATGGGACCATGCTTCCATTTAATTCTAGGGAAATACTTATTATAGTTTTTTGTATAGGTAATTTAAAATTTAAACTGCTTTTCTTGTGTATTAGCTCATTCAATCCCTGCAACCCCTGGTCTTTTCATTATTAATAATATTAAAAGATAACACCTATTAAGTTCATCGCTACCTCCCCAAGCACTATGTAAGTACTTTTCATATTATTATCTCATTTGACACACACAACAACCCAATGAGATAAATATTACTATTAGCTCCATTTTACAGATGAGAAACACAATGTTTGAAAAGATTTGGGCTTTAGGGCTCTCACTCCAAGTCACACAACTAGTAAATGACAGAACCAGGATTTGGGAATGTAAGAAGCTTTTAACCACTAAGCAGCATTTTAACCACACACTTTAATATGCATATCTCCTTGTGGCCTCCGTTGTGCTCATGGTGCATTTTAGTACACAGCTTATAATATATTTAATGGAAGGTTTTAAAAAAAATGAGGCTTTTACTTGTCTTTGTTTTTAGATGAAGAAGAGCTCATGGTTCTAATAAGATACATGATCTGAGTATAAAAGTTCCTTTTTGATTCTTATGAAGCCACCAATAGAAGTTGTGATTATTATTATAAAGTAAACAGTGTGAAGCATTCATTGGGTCAGTGATCTCACTAGTGTTGTTGTAAGAAGACTGAAAAAACAAAAAAACAAAAACAATCTATCTTAGTCAATAGAGACAAGAACCCAGACATCACTAGGCAAAGCACCAAATGCCATTTCAAATATTGTAGGATTATTTTATTATTAATTCAGAAACCAAATTTTCAAAATGACATGAAAATATGATTATAACCCAAAAGCATCATATTTAACATGATATAAAGAATTTCCTATTATGTAAACATATGTATATCACCTTGAGTACTCATGCAAACAACCTGAAGGAGTTGGTTGATTATTTGCAGGTTCAACTATTAGCAAAATTTAGCTGCTCCTTCTCTGAAAATTCCAGTTTAAAAATAAAATATGTTCAAAAGAAAAAGTATGAGTTACATTCTATACACACTTAAAAATAATTGGTAAAAAAATGTTCAACTCTATTGTTCATATGCTGCAGACAAATCCAAGAGGATCTCAATCTCCCTTAGTATTTGTTATTCATTTAAAAATGAAATGGTATTCCTGCAGATTCAGTAAGTGGGGTGTGCTCAAGATTGAGGAGAAGTCAAGCACATTTGATTCCACCATTTGCTTCAAATTATTTTCAAACATTTTGGGTTTGAGGAAACTCAAAACACATTTTCTAAGTTCTCTTTTCCTTTTAAACTCATGTGTTTGGTAAGAAAAATTTAATCCATATGTTTCTGATTCATTTTGAGTTAACTCATCAGACTGTTGATTTTTAAGATCTATTTGATGTCCAAAAGCTTTTTGATGGTTGCGATTTTTTCCTCTGAAATAGGATTTTGTTTTTTCATGTGTAAACAAACATTGGTCTCGAAGATTCATGCTCCATATACCAAGGATTTGAGTGGGTGCTAACTCATTCAAACTCATTCCAGTCATTCAGAGGGAATTATAACATGTACAATAGCTCAGCATGTTCAGATTGGTATATATATATATACATGACTCTCTTTCAAACTTAACCTGAAAAATGTATGAATACATTTTTATGAAATCTACAGACATTTTAATAATTATATCTGATTTAACTTAAGCAGCAGATAAAGGCAGTGTAACTTATTTGAAACATGCCATTGGTGGGAAAGCACATCCTTATCAAAGATAAAAGGAGAGAAAAAAAATATTGCTACTATGCAAATAAAATTCATATTGCTCATCCCATGTTCCACAAATAAGACAGAACTGTAGGCAAGGGTCGCTGCTTGTTTGGAGGAGGCTTGCCAAATCTTTAAAGTCCTTTCTATATAATTTAGAAAAAGGAAATCAGAAGTGTAGAGGTTGGACCACACATAGGGGAAATCTCCTACCTTATTTTGCCTTTCTTTTCTTAGGATTGAAATGCATTCTGACCTTTGATAAAAGGGGGAAATGGAAAGGACAAATGAGTTTATTTGGGGGGTCCTCAGGGGGTGATGCTTATGCACGCCTCAGCAGGGTACACCAGAGACAGCCAAGGTATATGAAAACCCAGGTGCTGGTTCTCCTGAGGGCTGCAGTGACCCACAGGTTCTATGGTCAAGGCAGATGGCTCTGGAATTCAGGGCCATGTCAATTGGCCCTAGTTTGGAGTTTGTGTTCCTGAGTGTGATGGAGTTGGACTCAGATATAACCTTTCTACACATGCCTCTTCTGTTACTTTTACCGGACCTGTCGTTGGCATTTGGGTTGGTGTATACTCAGGAGACCTGAATCTCTGAACTGTCCATGTGAAGGCCAGGCCCTGAACCTCAGCAGATTTGCAGCTCCTACCCTCTGGTTTCTTGGACTTACCCTGGCCAGCTGACAGGCAGGTGAAGAGGGTCAACCACCACACCATGGAGTCAAGAGTGCCTACAGCTGCAAGCAGGAGAATTTCATCCCTCATCCATGTGGAATCTAAACCCCCTCTTGATGTAGAGGGGGACTGGACATAGCCATTCCAGGTCCACAAAATGGAGGAATAGAATATGGATTAAAATGGACTTACTGGTGTTCTGCTGGGAAACTATTGTGATTAGGAAGGGAAGAAATTGTAGTAGTGATGTGGAGAGGGTGACAACGGTGGCTGCTGATGCTTGGGAGGGGGAAGAAGAGATATGATGTGGGGGCATTTTCAGGATTTGGAGTTGTCCTAGGTGGTGCTGCAGGGATGGATACTGGACCTTGTGTGTCTTGTCTTGGCCCACTGGCTGGACTGGGGGAGAGTGTCGACTACAATGTGGATGGATCACTGTCCATGTGCTGCAGCGGTTCTCCAGAATGTATTCGCCGGGTGCAGTGGATGTGCCACAATGATGGAAGAGTTTGTTGATGTGGGAGGGGTGGAGTGGGTGGGGTGGGGGTATATGGGGACCTCATATATTTTGAATGTAACATTTAAAAGAAAATAAAGGGGAAAAAAGGATTGAAATGGAAGAAAATGAATGACAAATGTTGGTCTGCCCATAAGATTAAAACACTCTGGCTGAAGGCAATGTGTCCCAGCATCAAATACCACTGGTTTTAACACCCCCACTGAAAGAAATGCTATCAGAAGAGATCCCAATAACTTCTTTCCCATGAATAGAGAGGCTGAAGCAAAAAGGATTTCACAGATCATGGGAAATCCTAGACTGCCCTGAAGCCTAAATCATGTGCACTTAAAAGCTAGCATCCATCTTGTCATGGTCAGGGAAAATATGTTCTTTTTCCTGCCATGAAACATCACAGAGAACTGATTTTCATGCACGGGTGTCTGCCCAGTGTATGAATCTGCAAAGCAAACATCCACAGCAAGCCCAACAAATTACTCTTAGGTTAATCAGTGGATGTTTGTGTTACATATGTTTTTACTGTGAATAATATATCCTCTCACTAGAGCCCCTAAAGGATTCCTGAAACATGTGGGTCTCAGCATTAAGTGAGAGAAGCAGGAACATTCTGGTTAACACTGAAAAATAAAGAGAGAGTAAATGTTTCTTCCCCAAATTTCCAGAGGAGTCACTGGCCCACTGCCTGAAGAAGTTTTCCTTGCCAGACCAGAAGAAGGTGATGCCTATTCCTCTGTATGAGAAAACTCTGGGAAAGAAAATGATGATCAAAACTCTTCCTGCTCAGATGATGGGGGTGGGGGTGGGGGGAATCATTTACCAACCCAGTCTTTCAAAGGAACACTAGCTATTTATTTTTTCTTAATGGGTCCTGTGTAGTAGCATTATCTCAAGAGTGAAAAATTTACAAACCAGGACATTTTATTCTAACTAAGCAACAGTAGCTTAGGGCTGGCCCCTTGGTATTAAATTCACTTACCAAAACCATCTTGCAGAAACAATGCAGGGGAAACTTGTACTATAATAGTCTTTATGGGAATGCACTATACCCACGCCCAATAAATACATGCGCACATGTTTACTTGCATATTCTCTAAGATGTCAACACTGAACAAGAACCCTCACCTTAAAGACATTTGACAAATGCGCACTAGAAATTTTTAAAAGAAGAGCAAATGTTCATTCTAAGAACTTTGTATCTTGGAAATGAAAGAAGTTTTAAAGCCAAAACCGAAAAGGGATTATGTAACTCTGAAGCAATTAATAAAAACTGAAGCTCCCCCAGATCCAACTGATATCCCTATGGGGCAGATTCTTCCCTTTGAGGAGCAGGTGCAGGCATCCTTTAGCACAGTGGTTTTTAGCCCTGTTGCACAGTAGAATTATCTAGGAAGCTCTGGCAAAATTCCAATGCTGAAGCCCCACCCTAGACAAATTAGACAAAATAACATCAGAATTGCTAGAGTTGCAATCCAGGCGTCAGTATTCTTTCAAGCTACCCAATTTTTTATAATATACAGCCAAGCTTAAGAATGTTCTCTCTGAGAACTTCCTGTCACTTTGGCCTTCAACTCTGGAGAGTAAGAAGTTGGGTTATTGGTGGTAGAAGAAAAGAGGAGGGTACCAGCTACAGCTGACATAGGCAAGGGCTGATGTCCCCTCCCACCTACATGAATACACTAGAATAGGTTATGTAAAACCAAGGAAATAGGACTTTAAAACCTGGCTTCCTTTTCCCAATCTTTTAAACATACTTCAGGGGGAGAAAAATGAATGACCTGCTGGGAAATCTCATTAATACAGTGAAACAAAATGTTATTTATATTTCCCTTTAATCATAAATCTTGTATTTACCCACTTTCTATGTTTTGTTATTTTGAATCTTCTGTTATATTTGAAATAATGTTCTAAAAGAACATTAGTGACCTGGTTAAATCTTTCTAACCTTGAAAGTATCTCCTTAAGCTTAAATATCACTCTCCATGTCAACTTGTAGTTAGAAAGAAGCTACAATTTTTGGTGTTTGAAAGATCAACAAATACTGTTATCCTTTAATCCTAGACATATTAAATGCTGATTTTAAAAAGTAGCAACAAGAAAAAAAGACATTTCAGAAGTCATTTATGATAACGTAGATTCTTGTACTCACTAACATGAGTCTGTTTACACAATTTGAAAAATATTTCTCATAAAAATTTATTACAAATACAAAAGAAAACTTAGTAGAAATCGCCTTGCCAGTCATAAAGGTCACAAGTGTGTTTAAAGCCCACAATCTTTTTCCAAAGTCTGGAACCTAAAATAACTAAGTTTTGAAATTATGTTCATATGAGAGAGTGCTAAGAAAAAAAAAATCTGCAGAAATAATAATTAAACTAAATTACTTTCAAGAAATGTCAAAGATCTAAAATGTCTTAGAATATACCAGTGTAAAGGCACTGCCTAGTTCCTCTTCCTCCCACCACCCCATAAACAAAGGCTTTCCCCAAGGTTCTTTGAGCCTCTCCTCTTTCCTTAACCCTTAATTTGCATGGCACCTATTTGTCATTGGCTCTCGTTTATAGTGCTAGCCTACATCTTACTCTGACCTCCCAGATGTCTAAATCACATCTTCCCTTCAGGGTCCCACAGGCACCTTAAACTCACTATTTTACCCCACCCCAATCCCCAATCTGCTTCTTCTCCTGTTTCCAATCTCAGTGAACAGTGTACACCCAACCACCTAGCTGCCCCAAACTCAAGTCTTAAACATGAGTCCTTCTAAATTCTTGCAATTCACTTTTTACCCATATCCAATTACTGACTTAGATTGACCAACTCACCTTGTTAATATATTTACAATCCATCCTCTTTGCTCCTGCCTCACTCTACCGCCTTTGTTCCAGTCTTCATTTATCACTTGAGCAGCACGTAATGCCCTCCAAACCCATGACTTTACTCCTCATTTATTTGTTTCAATCCATATTCCACAAAAAATGATATTTAAAATGCAAACCTAAGTTGGTTGTACTTAAACTCCTTCTTAGTACAAATCTTCCAGGTAGTGTCCAGGACTCTTGGCGTGGCAAACAGGCCCTGAATGATCTGTCCTCTACAAATTTCTCCAGCCAAACTCATCTTCCCTTCTGCTCTTGACGATGTTCTGCCCATATGCCTTTGTCTCCCTGGAATTTTCTTCTTCTCTGTTTTATCCCAACCTTCCCCCATGCTGGCCAACTTTCACTTATGTTCAAACAACCCTTATGGATTAGCCCCTCTAAAAGTCTTACCTAATTCATCAGAACACTCATACTCTTCTTAGCTCTTCTTCTGACATTGTACTTTGCAAAGACAGTAACATCTTTCTCCTAAATGTAGACTCTTTGAAGATGGGATCATATCTTAAACTCTCTTTAAAGTCTGCATTTAGCATCCTCAGTACTCAGGAAGATTTAGTAAATTTTGGATGAATGGACGAATGAATGATTGAACTGGTGAATGATAGCACCCCTTCTCCAGGAGTACAGTTATACTATAATTTAATGCACATGCTCTTAACCTGGGCTCCCTGGATGGGACTTCAGGAGACCTGTGTATGTGAGCCACCTGAAGTATGTGCGTGCATTTCCTGGAAAGAGAGTTCACAATTTCCATCAGTTTTTCCTTTCTTTTCTCTATAAAGTTAAGAAAAATTATTTGGAAGAAATTGAGAGGTTCACAATTCATCTCTATATTAGATATGGGAGACCTGAACAATCTTCTAAAAGTTCATACCCACAAATTAATATATTGGGGGAAAATATTAAGAACTCACACTTCTGCTCCCAATTAAATAAAACCGGCATTTATCATAGAGAATTTGACCAACAAATACGTACAAAGTTTCATAACTCTATAGTAAATGTGTTTACATGTATTAAGCCAAACACATTTATTAAAATTGCTTTTTATTGCTCTCAACACATGTTAAGGTTATCATTATCTTTAATTTAAAATAAAATAATTCAGGCTCAGGACTGGATGAGTGACGGAACCAAAATACTATACACTTGGTTTGTGGAACCGCACCCCAGGCTACACAGCTCTTTTCCAATTTGTACAATAGGTGAAGCAATGAAATACCCAGTTCATAATTCAGATTTTGAAGAATCACAGAATTTGAACATTTGATTTCAATTTAGTCAATGTGTGCCAAGGGCAGCTCAGGGCAGGCACTGACTTAGGGGTTGCCGTTGGAGAGTGAAAGGTGCAAGATGCACCAGGCATGATCAGGGCCTAGCTTGGCACCTCAAAAAGCAAATGCCCAATAATAGTTTCTGAATGACTCAATTATTTTATCCAGAATAGTGGTTACTATATGAATCACCCATGCGAGGTAAGTTTAGATGAATTCCAATTATGAGTTTAAAGGGAGAGTTGTAGTATGAACTAGTCTCTCTGAAATAAAAACAAATTTTGAAAAGTTTTATAACATAAAAAAAAACAGCCCTTAAATTGGCGGATGAAGGTCTTTCACTTCCAGAAATAAATTTTATGCACCCCATCTTTTAACCTTCAGCAGTAGTCCCCAAATTTCAGTGTGAATCAAATAACTGGGAATTCTTGCTACTCTCTGTCCAGTTTATGATACAGGCAATGAGCTGTGGACCTATAAATCTGCAGTTTAACTCTGTACATTTCAAGTGATTCCAATGCAAATGGAGGAAACACGTATTAAGACTCATTCCTGTAATCTCAGATACTAGCCATGAGTTACAGGTACAAAAACTTGTAAGAAAAACCTTTTAAATGGTTTCTTCTACATGACTATATGTCCCAGGATCAAATAGTAGCTCTTCCTGCTTTCCTTTCATTCGTGCCTTGTTTGTAGAAGGGAGCCAGATAATGGTACAACTTGGATCCTAGATTACCTACAACAGAAGAAGAGGCTCAGGACTCTTTTTCCTTATCTTACCTCTATTTACTGAAGAGTTAACGAAATTCTGCTTTTAAGAGATAGTCTTGGTTTCTGACAAATGTGAATTGGTGATTTTGGAATGTTTGTGTACTTCAAAACATTACATAACACTGCCTATATATTTAATGCTAAATTAATTGCTTTGGGTGAATCTGCTTCAGCATGTTTAAAAATATATTTAATTCTGCTCAGAGGGCCACAGAAAATAACCTCACCTGGTGTCCCAAACTACCAAGGCTGGGAGAGAGATGCATGATGCAGTTATGCTATCACACCTTTCCCTCGCAGTGCAAATCCAAACCAGCATTTGTAGGCCCTGCTTGTCTCTGGACTGGGACCCAGAAGCCAGGGCTCCCTCATTTTTTATCCTTTACATGAATATAAAATTCCTTCTCCTTAACTGAGATGTATGAGGTAGCCCTTCTTGCAGCCACTTAGGCCTAAGTGACATTAAGGTTGCTCTGAAATTTGGGGTTCAAAGTGAACATAGCCTATGACTTGGGGCTGCTGTTTTATTTTCCATACCCCAGAGTTTACTAGGTCTGATTTGCAAAGTCCCTTTGCACCCTCCCTTTGAGTTCTGATGAAGTGTTTTGAACTCTTGGCTTGAATCAGGCTCTATACCCAAATTATCTCATTATGTAACTGTCATTAAAACAATGGACTTGGGGCTTGATTGAGAAGAGAAAAATAACTGACCACCTGCTTCTTCAGATGATGTCTGTTTTTCTCAGAGGACATTTTTAGGGGATTGTTGTCTCTTGTCTTTAGGCTAAAAGTTTCTAATGGAATTTATAACCATGGAATTGTGACCCTGATTTCACAAAAGGACATTTAACAACATTCCTCATGCTCACCCTTAAGAGCATTTACTCTTTCAACTAAGGGTTCAACCCATGTTGGATCCTTTGCCAATACGGCCTCCATTTAATCCCTGGGATGTACCAAGCATGTCCTTCCTTTGCATACATTGCTCTGACTGCTTATAAAATACACATTGCTCTCCTTGTGGCCAGCCCTTTCATGACCTGCAAGTCTCCACTTAATGTCATCTCCAAGGAAAGGTCATTCCTTCTACCCAATTTAAAGCAACTTCCTGGAAGTGGATATGGCTTAAGTAGTTGATGCCAGTCTCCCACAGGCTGGGGGTGGGTCCCATGTTTGGCTCCCAGTGCCTCCTAAAGAAAATGAGCAGATGCAATGAGCAGGGAGCAGATCTGGCTAAAACAGTTGAGCTCCTGCCTCCCACATGGGAAGTCCCAGGTTCCCTCCCTGGTGCCTTGTAAAGAAGACAGGCAGACAACTAGCAGAGACAATGAGCAGACACAACAAGAGGGGACAACAAGAGGACACAGCAAGCAGACAGATGAGGGAGCCATCTTGGGGGAGGGCAATAAAGCAATATCCCCCATTGTTCCTTACAGAAATATCTTTTTTTCTTCATGATGATTATAATGGTAACTAATATGTGTTATGTTTTCCCTGTATACTAGACCCTTTTGTTACAAATGGAATAACTGAGACACAGTCAAATAGCAAGAACATTATAGAACCAGGAAGTGGGTTCTAGAATCCCTACTCTTCAAATAATACTGTGCTCCCTCTTCATTAAGGTATACATAGTACACACCACAGTATATGGCACATAAGAGGCATTTAATATAGAGGAGAGGGAGGGAGGGAAGGAGGACTAAATCAATTCTGAACGATCTGATACATAACCAAAGAGGGATTATTATTTCAGTGATGCTTACAACAACTTCATCTGAGACCCCGATGCTTTTGCTGATGGAGAGAAAACCCAAGCCCCATTTTATAAGTGTAGACTTAAGGATGTGGCCCAGACTGTGAGTATAGTAACCTTATATCAAAATAGTACTATTACATTCTTTAAGAATCAGCAAGACATGTATCTGGGATAGGGCAGTGCTCATGTGACAGGAAACAAATTCTAGCACCAAGCTATTCTTGACTGAAGGCTAGCAATATATTCAAGGCAACACGGAACTTTGTTACTCATTTGCTTCCATAAAGATATGGTGAGTTACCTGAACAAATGCTAGTCATTCCTTATAAATCGTTGGAATGTGTGTGGGCAACACTGGGAGTGGGATCCTTTGCCACACCCGTGTCAGGCAAATCAATATCCAACAAGTTGGTTTGATTGCAGGATGACAGAATGACAAATGGAAGCCTGGTTCCCTTGAGGTCAGGGCTTACTGTGGCATGCACAATCTCTCCATTTTTAATTGAATAGAGTTTTGGGGAGTTGGATGGGGAAAGAGAGGAGGATTGGCAGATGAGTGAGAAGGTCCTAAGGGTAAAAGAAGCAGGGCTTTGAATGACTGACGACCTGCAGTGTGTTCTCTAAAGGCAGTTTGGGAAATGACGTTTTCAGGGAGCACAGATCTGTGCTTGCAGAGCAGACATTTGTGGGTGCATGCTTGCAGGGACATGAATTACACTGCTCTGCATCTGATTTGTAACTACACCTGTACACTCTTAGAAATGCTAATAGACAAATATAAATTTAGGTACAAAGGAAAATCTAATAAGAAGAGCATTTGAATGAGTAAGAAATGTCTAATTTTTTGCAGTCATTAGGACTGGAGGAACATGCTTATAGTAATTAGGTAAGATTGATTTCCAGGCCGAACAGCACCCACAATTTGTGTAGTCTGGGGGTCAGGCGGGCAGCTGCAGAAACCGCTCGGCTAATTATGAGAATTCACTGTTCGTTAATAGAATCTCTCTCCACAAACAGCAGCTGTGTGTTTGCTCACGCAAATTATTAATTCTGGCCTCGCCTCAGCTGCAAGTTTCCGCTGCGCAGAAAGGAATCCTCGGATAGAAGTGTCAGTTATCACCCAAGCGATACCGAGGAAGGAAGAAAAATATGAAATGCAAGAAAATATCCTCTAATCACAGGTGTATAAAGATTTTGCATGTACCTCCCTTTTCTGCCTTTCACTCCCAAACAATTGAATGCCAATTTTGGAACTCATTAATCGGTAGGCAACCTAGCGAGATCTAATTTATACCTGTCAGGAGCAATGGGCAGCAGCTAATAGGGAAGTAATTGCAATATAAGTCTGCTTTCCCACTTGATAGTAAGCAAGATTTTAATGACAACCCTTCTCTATTGGAATATCAGAATGGCCAACATATATTTCTCTCTTTTGCAGAGAGTCACACTGTGAACAAAAGGGATGTCTCCTCTGGTTTTATCATATACCACAAATAAAGTGATTTGTGCATTATAGATAGAACACAGGACACGCACCTATTTATTCTCTGGAAGAACTGAAAGTAATATTCCTGCAACACATAAGCTGTGAACTAGTATTCTCACATTTTTATTTTGATAAAGTAAAATATCTGACTAGAATCTAACACCTTCAGAAAATATTTCCTGTTTTAAATTGAATTGAATGTATGTATTCAATAATGACATTGTTTGAAATGTCAGAGAACTTAAGAGGACTTAGGTTTTACCAGATTGTATTAGAGTGTTCAGGAACAAAGGGTAGTATTCACCACATGTAAAAGGAAAACTGTATCTATTTATCCTGTACCATTTTCCATCCCCCGGGATTGACAGAAGTGGGATTTCTCCCTAACTATGTTAGGAACATCAAAGGATGCCTAAGGTTGCAGAGCATGTTTGGGAAAACTATTTCTAAAACATGACTTCTTGTTTCTTCATTCATTGTCCTGACTGGGTGACCTTCTAGGTGGGGCTTTTGGGATAAGACGGGACCTGAGAAGAGCACGATGCTGGTGTGTGAAGCCTGGGTTCAAATCCCATGCTTTGCACTTAGTCACTGCATAGCTTTGAACAAATCCATTAGCCTCTCTAAAGCCTGCTTCCTTCACACATAAATCTTCATGTGGTTGTGACAGAATCAAATAAAAGCATGTAAGTGAAAGCACTTTGGAAGGAGACATACAAACATTAGCCGTTACTATTTTGTGACAACTGAAAGTGCTTTTGGAGAGAGTATACATTAAAATGCAAATTTCTTGAGGGAAGGAAGAGAGAAAATGGCTCACTATTGAATACTTCACATCTGATGCTGTCATCCTTGTTTCCAAATCAAATGCAACCAATCTTATCGGGTATTTGATCTGAGCTTCAAATCTGTCCTAGGCATTGTAGGAAATAAAAAGGAAATAGAGCATGATCCCTGCCTTCAAGTGGCTTATCACAGAAACAAAGACAGTTCTGATACTGTTTATTGAATAAACTTCAGGGGCTCCAGTCTGTGACAAGGGCTGTTATAGATAGTAGTTAAGAAGACAGTGTGTGTATAGCAGGGGAGGGGGTAACCAGAAAGCATGGGTTCCATATCCCACTGTGCATCAACTAGCCATGACCTTGGAAAAGTCATTTCATTTCTCAGAACCTTAGTTTCTTTATTTGTATAAGCAGCAATTGATTAGATCTTCTCAAAGGTCTTTCCTGAGTTTAAAATTCTATGTTTCTATGATTTCTTTTAACTTAAGAAATGAGATTGAACCATTATTATTCTTAATCCTTGACTTAATCCTTGAATAAAGACATAAATAACAGAATTAAATAGTTTCAAAGGAAAAGGTCATTAACATATAGAACAAAGAATCATAATAAAGGGTACTAAAATGACCTATATCAAGTCTTCACCGGTGGAAACTTAGAAATTATGCAGGTAATTTGCTCTGTGTTGATAAGCAAAATAGGTAATTCAAGTTAAACATGCATTTGTACAAATCACTTATACATTCTAGGCCTTGTATTCCTATACTATAAAAGGATATCTGAAATCCAGTCCTTGTCCTACTCATCTTATAAAGTTTTTTGTGATGATCAGATAAAATAATATATGTGTGAATTATTTAAATCAATAATACCTTCTAAATATAAGGAATTTGTTTTAATTACTAGGATCTTGAATTGTCCAATTTGCCTAATCGCACTAAGAAAATCTATAGTTTCAGTAAGAATGGCCGGCTCTCTGCTCCATCAGGTTCTGTGGGGGTGAACATTGCTTAGGATTCAGAGAAACCAGGGCTACAATCCCAATCAGTCAATTCTTTTTAAAATATGTGATATTGAGAGAGTTACCTAAATTTCCTCCATTTCTGTTTTCTAAATTGTGAAACAGGATAATTGCATCCTCTTCAAAATGTGTGAGATGGTTGTGTATAAAGAAGAACTTAGTGGAACACCAGGGGAACATGGGATATTCAGGATTTAAGGTTGTGAAGTGACTCGGTTTACAGCAAATGCTATGTTGCCTGCTTAAGAAGTCTGACATTTCTTGATCTACTTTCTGTTATCCTTTAAAATTCCAGAGTGGTTTTAAAATAGATAATCATCCATAAATAAGCTAAAAGAAGAAAAATGTGTACATTCCCTCTGTTTTACAGGTGCTTCCATAACATAAAATGTGGTATTTTTACACAACCAGACTTCAACAGGGAAAATATCGGAACTGTGTCTGTGGTGTGCGTGAAAGCTATGGAAGGGCCTCCTGTCTTCAAAATCCCTCCTACCTTATCCCTAGTCATATCCCAACCACCTCATATCTGGGTCTGCGTTAGAGGAACCCAAACTAAGACAACTCCTTGGCCCAGATTTGACTTCTTTGTTCTTATTCTATAAATATAGTCCAGCTTAGAGGATGTACATATATCTATTGCTACATAACAAATAATGGCAAAATCTAGTGACTTAAAACAACAGCAAAGACTCATGAAGTCTTTGTTCAACTAAGAGGGACAAATGTTCACATTTAATTACTTTCAGCTTATTATTTAAGTGTAAATTTCCCCTACAAAATGTTCTAATTAGTACAGAAAGGTAAATCAAGGAAAGTCAGACTTCCTAAGTAGGCAAAATGGCATATGCTGTAAATGTTAACGATCACTTTTTTATCTCATGAATCTATCTGGGCAGAGCTCAGCTGGGAAGGTTCAGCTCTGTTCCACATGCCATCAGCCGGAGCAGCTTGACTTGGACTGGAAGATCCACTTCCAAGGTGGCTCAGTCTTGCGGCTGATAAATAGGTGCTGGTTCTTGCCTGGGAGCTCAGTCAAGGCTGAAGGTAGGACAGGACTGAGGGACACCTCTATTCTTTTCTGTGTGTCTTCCTCACAGACTAGTGCCTGGTAACAAAAGCCAGTGTCCCAGGAGACAGGAAGTAGAAGCTGCCAATTTCATAAAACCTGAACATAGTGTCACTTCCACTTTACCTATTGGTAAAAGAGTCATAGGGTCCAAAGTCAAGGGGAAGGGTATTGATCCCACGTCTCCATGGGAGAAGGTTCAAAGAATCTGTGAGTCATATTTCAAAACATGTTTACAACAATGTTTTAAAATATTTAGATAGTGAATGTCTTGATCATGGTTCAATACAGGAAACAGAAACCACTCTCAATGTGTTAAGCAGAGAGTATTTACTATAGGGAATCAGATGCTATGAGATTGTAGGAAGGCCTAAGAAGCAAGTTCTAAGCAAAAACACTTGAAATAACTTCCAGAATAATGCAGTCCTGATCCACTAGGGCAGCTCCTATTTTGGAGGCTGCCTCTAGACACCTGCAAGACCCAAGATACCAATGCAGGGCATACAATCACCTCTCATTTCTTTGATAACTGAAGAATGGACACCCACTATTTCAATTTAAGAATTAGAAAGTCAGATTAAGAAGATGCCACTGCTGTCACTGCTTCTCAACATCCAGGGACTGGAGAATGGACTCTGGAGAGTTGTACTGGGAAGTCTCCTGTTTCCACCATCTTGTTAATTGGCTGCCAATAGCCTAGCAGTGGTTTTCAAACTTGAGGGGCAACAGAATCATCTAGAAGCCTTGTTAAAACAAAGATTGTTGGTCCCCCCTCCCAGATTTCTGACTCAGTATATCTGGAGTAAGACCAAGGATTTCTGTTTCTAACATGTTCCCAGGTGACGGTACTGTTGCCGGTCAGGGACCTCACTTAGAGAACCACTGACCGGGAGGTGTGGGAAGGTATGCTCCCAGTCATTTCTACTTCCCAAATCTCCTATGAGTGTGGTGAGTAGAAAGTGATTTGCAACCAGAACCTTGTTGGAAGGTAACATAAGAAGTGGAGTTTTTAAGTAGAAGAAGGTTATAATGGAGGATGAGGAAGATTATCCAGATATTTAATACTCAGAATTTCCATATAAACCATTAATGTGTTATCAAGAATTAATTTTCAGAAATTCAAAATGAGTTAACATTCATCACAATCAGACTCTATTGCCCATACTGCAATTAGTTTTAAAGTACTAAAGTCATTATCATGAATATCAACACCACTATTCTCTACGTATGTCCGTGTGAAATTAAGTTCACAGTGCAGGCTTTCATGTCTTAAGAGTCCAAGAACATCCCAATATACACAGACATGGCACCTTGTGGGAAATGTGTATCTCATTCTCTATTCAACTAAATTGTCATTTTCTCAAGTGAGGAAGAACAATGATTTTATTATTTGTTGATTCTCTTCCCAAGTAATAAAATGTTGACACATGAGTGTTTCTGTCAGTTTTTTACTTCTTCCTCTTAGCACAGCAGCTTTGTTACCGGTGAATATGACCTTCTCACACTCATTATATATTTCAACCAGAAAATTCGAGACAAGGAAATTTGTAGTCAGTGTTTGTTTGAAGACGGTGCAGGTCAATGTTATGCTGTTTGCCAGGTTAGTCTTCATTTGATTAAAGAGCACATATGCATCGAAGAGAGAGAAGATGCCGAAGAAGGTCTAAGGAACAGGACAGCCCACCAGTAGACAGCGAGGTGGAACATCTGCTGCACTGAGCATCCCACGGGTGGTGGCTGGGTTGTGCGATGATTATTTCACAGGTGCAACAATCTCATTATTCAGGTACATCAGGAAGAGCTAAGACAACTCCCAGCTGAGGTAAATGTGGAACTCAAACAATAGTAAGTCAGCTGGGTGCACTACATGGGGATGTTTCTGTGCTTAAGGCTGACCAAAGATACAGGCTTGTTATTAAATGTATTGCCTTTCTCTTTTTAAGCAGACATCTTTGATTTCATTATTATTTTCGAAGGGAATGCTGAAAGAGTATGTGACTTAAGAGTATTTGATTTCCATTTAATTAAACAGATATGCAGCATTTACCACACAATTTTTCAACTACTTAATTCATACTTCAGTCCTGATTTCAGCATCCGTATCTTCGGTTCCACCAGGCAATAGACAATTTTCAAATGGCCACATAAATTAGGGTACCAATAAGAGCCTTTCTTGAAAAATAAATCCTAACTCCTGAAACCTATACAAGTCACATTCATCAATAATGGCCCATGTAGCCCTACCTTTGCTGATAGAACTTCCCAAACAATTCTGCTAAGTCATTGTGGGTTTATTTTTTATAGCAAGTCCTATAATAAGGAGCATTTTATTTAATACTTATATAAATTTTTTCAATGGGTCAAAAGCTCTGGGAAAGCACAGAGTAAGAAAGGGAGCTGAATACGGGAACCCGTTTGAAATGTAATATAAACACAGGCGAATCAAGATTTGTGAGGGCAAAGGAAATGTGTCAGAGAAATACAGGTCCAAGTCCTCTGTCCCTTGAACTTTACAGCATCAATTCATGCCCAGTTCATTGGGAAATCAGTCATTGGTGCATTCCTGAACTATTCGTTGCCAGCACCATTGACTTGGCACTTGGTATGGACTTAGCATGGACTGTCTAGTGTAGTTGCCTGTATATATTCTCAAATTTATTAAAAATGAACATTTTTTCAGGAAAATATTTTAAAAAACAAGTTTCTCCATATTCTTCTTACAATGATCCTTCTGTCTTGCACCTGCATTTATAATGCAAATGTTTCCTGTATGTTATGTTTAGATAAGACTGATTTTTATCCTGGGAAGGTATCAAAGGCTCCGATATGTGGCTTAGAATACAACGGCATAGAGAGAGAGGGACTAACAGAACGGAAAACATTGGCTAATGGAGGCAGAAACTTCATCCTGCAGCCTTGATTAACACAGCAAATGAGAAACAGCAGGGTTTACATACTTTCAGTGTTAATCTATGTTCTTTAATTTACTTTCATCTAGGTGAAGAAGGAAATGAGTTTTTGGTAGATTGTGCTAATGGACTAAGGCTGAGGTTTCTTTGCTTTTTAATGTTTAAGCTATATATTTTTTTAAAAGTCATGGTTTCATATAAGCAGTAATGTTTAAATGATCTAAATAGGAAAAGAAATGGTCAAGCAAAATTACATTCATTATAATTTTTAGTTATAGGGAGAACTATTTATTTGTGCTACTGACTTTCAGGTGTGGTTCTTGATTGTTCTTGGAAAAAATGATTGGTAACATGATAACAGCAGTAAACTGTAAACATCCAGAGCTGGGTTCCAAAAGTCAAGCACCAATAAAATTGTGTGGAAATTCCAGCAATTGTGTCTGAAGGGGTTAAGAATTGCTTGGGAAGGATTTGGCAAATCACTCATTCATTCATTTGTCCATTCATTCAACACATATTTATTGAATGTCTATATATGTCTATATGTGCCAGGTTTTTGCTCTTGTGTAGTTTATAGTCTGAGTGAGACAGGAGATTTACAATTCTGTAAGCAAATATGTGGACAAATTAATTTCAGAAATTAAACATTGTTGCATAGAAAATGAAAGGAGGTTATGATGGGTCTTGAAGGGTAGATAAAATTTAGGCATTAGCAGCTGACAAAAGCTAGGAATCAGGAAAATGGGTGATGGGATCAAAAGCAGAGGGCTTAGGACAGGGTTTCTTAAGAAGGGGTTAATGAGCTTGAATTTAAATTTAAGAAAACATTTTTCTTGTGGGGACATGATGGTGCGGGTGTGATGTGTTTATTAAATAATATACAGTATAGTGTGGACTTAGTAAGGGGTCCATGGTTTTCACCTGACTGGCAAAGAGGTCTGTGAAACAAAAAAGGTTAAGAACCCCTGGGCTAGAAAGGGTACAGACACAGCAGTATCCTGTGAGAAGTGTTTGATTGTATGTGCAGTACGTGGACCAGGACAGTCAGGAATATAATCGGAAACACAGGTCAGCACCAAGGACAGCCTTCACTGTCAAGGTGATGGGTATGGACTTTACTCAGGAAATGTTTAGAGGTTACTGGGCAGTAAGTTTGTTAAGCAAAACCCCGTCCTTCAGAATGATTAATCTGGAACCCAGCTGAGGAAGGATCAAGTAGGGAGGAAGATCTGTTAGGCCTCTACTAAAGGAGGCCAGGCCAGAATTGAAGGGTCTCAATTAGTGTAAACCAGGAAAGGAATGTGCAGAAATTGCAAGGGGAAGCCTCAATAGGATTGGCAAGGAACTGGACATGGGACCTGAATGAGAAGAAAGACTCAATGATGACCTCACAATTTTAATCCTGGGCAACAAAATATCATTCTGAAAATGGGATAAGGGGAACTGGTTTTGCGGAGAAAGTGGTAAGTTAGGTCCAAGATATTAGTTTGTTTGAGATACTTCCAGCTAGCCAAAAGATGTCTAGCAGACAGCTAAAAATGCAGCTCTAGACTACTAGCCCTCCAAAGAAAGGTTAAGGCTGGGATTTGGATGTGAGTGGAATCCAAAGGAGGTGAAAATTGAACAAAAACTCAATATTAATAATACATCACATCCTTTTTCTGTTATTTTATTTTTGAATTTGAAATAAAGTTATTTAAAAAATAATACATTACATATATGCACTGGCATTACTAATTTTATATGTTTACTTCCCTCAATAGACTTTTAGTCTCTCTAACACATGAAATCGTGTTTGAACCATCTCTGCATCTCCAGGGCCCAATACAGCATCTGGAACCTAGTATGTGTTTAACAAATAGATGAATAAATTTAAAAATAATTTTTAAAAATACTCCTCAGAACCCTTTGTCAGGCAGGGCTGACATCCAGGGATTGGTCTGATGGCGTTGGCAGTTTACAACTGGTATCCATTCTGATTGGTCAGGGCCCATACAATGCTCCTTGTGAAATATTTTTAATATCACCCCTGGAGGTAGATACCTTTATTCCCAGTTTACTGATTAGGAAACTGACACTGAAAAACTGACCCTTGAGAGGATTAAGTAATTTCTGCAATGCATAAGCCAGAAATAAGGTGGGGATGAGAGTCATACCCTCTTCAGTGGCTATCTGACTGCTAAACCACAAGTCTTCATCAGCCTTTTCCTATCACGTTCAAAAAGATAGCTAAAAGGCAATGCAGGCTTAGCTGAGGCTGTGCATTGTTAAGAATCTTTTACTTCCAACAGAGCTAAGTCTTTCTCATTTGAAACACACACACACATATATCATAATTTTATTGAGCCTTGTTAATTTTAATTTCCTGGTAGGATTAGAAATCCCAGGACTACCTTAAATTTCACAAAACATTAGAATATTCTGTAATACTTCACTTTATTAAAATGACTGAACAGGGTAAAATATACTCCTCTAACTATATTGATTACAATATACAGTGCATAAAAGATTACAATATGAAAAAGATCAATTTCTACCACAAGCATGCTCTATGCTGAGATAAACTCCAATTTTGGCTGATTTTCCATTCTTTATTTTTAACCGATTAGCTACTCTCTCTTTCTCTATGTCCCAAGCTTTGGGACATTTAGAGCATTTCCTAGAGTTTCTTTTCTCTCCTTCTATGCATTTATCAGATCAGGTCACCCAAGAGTACTTCCTATTACTGGGTAACTCTAGGGCTTTATCAAGCATCTCCAGTCTCATGGCAGTCAAGGTGATTTTCTTAGATACCAAGTGATTCACATCATTTTTAGTCTTTATTTCTGATGAAATTTAGATTTTTTCCCCTCCTCTATATGTCCCAGGGCATTACTGCATCATTAATCAAAACATGCCCTTCTTATCCCTTTCTTTTTATTCCCCCTACCCAGGATTTGTTTTCTCTTGTTTTTGCTTTTACTTTCTGGCTCTGTTTGCCTTTGGTTATCTCCACCTCTTTTATTTCCATTATTTTGCAGAGTCATTATCAATACTTACTAAAGTGAAAATGCAAGAGTCCATGAAGTGTTCTATTTAGAAAGTTGCGGGTGGCAGACTTTGGCCCAGTGGTTGGGGCGTCCGTCTACCACATGGGAGGTCCAAGGTTCAAACCCCGGGCCTCCTTGACCCGTGTGCAGCTGGCCCATGCACAGTGCTGATGCGCGCAAGGAGTGCCCTGCCACGCAGGGTGTCCCCGCCTGGGGGAGCCCCAAGCACGGGGAGTGCGCCCCGTGGGGAGAGCCGCCCAGTGCAGAGGAGAGTGCAGCCTGCCCAGGAATGGCGCGGCACACACGGAGAGCTGACACAACAAAATAACGCAACAAAAAGAACCACAGATTCCCATGTCGCTGACAACAACAGAAGCGGACAAAGAAGACGCAGCAAGTGGACACAGAGAACAGACAACTGGGGTGGGGAGGGTGAAGAGGAGAGAAATAAATAAACAAGTCTTTAAAAAAAAATAGAAAGTTGCTTTCCTTTATTTCCTCTCTTTATTATTTCACGCTTCTAGAGAAGGATTTTTCAGGAGCAGCATTGTTGACATCCTGGGCTAGGGTATGTGGGAGTTGGTGGGTGGAGAATTGTGTTGTGCCAGTATCCTGGCCTCTATTCATTAAAGGCCAGTAGGACCTATTCCCTCATAGTCGCATTGTGACAACCAAAAATGTCTTCAGACATTGTCAAAAGTTCGCCGGAAGCTAATAGTACCCCTGGTTAAGAACCATTGCTAAGAAGGTGATAGGCTGGTTTATTTGATTTGATTGGGGAGGCACTTAAGAAGGGACATGGAATCTTGATTTATGTACTGGCTTGTTAATTTATTAGGTTATAACCTTAAACACATAGTTTCATTTCTATGGGATTTATAGATGTTTCCTTGTCTGTATAATGGAAAGCTAACATACCCTACCTAGCTCAAAGAACCATCTTGAGAATCTAATAAAATAGATTTGAACCCTATTTGAGTGTTTGAAACCTCACTATAAAGTGTATAGCATCAAAATAGCAGTTCATCCTCTAATATCCCTTTTTCTTTTTGGATCATGAGAGGACAGAAAAAATTCTTTAAAATTATACTGGATCTGACAATGAAGACTTCCACTCAAGGAAAAAAAAAAATTGCCCACCCAAACCTCTTTTTTTCTAGTTTCCTAACTTGTGAAGAAAACACTCAAAAGAGTTGTGTTTCCATTGGAAAATTTCAAACCGACCATGTTCTCTTGGACATTCTAATCGCTCTTGTTCACTGCAATTAGTGTGTCAAGAACCAGGAAGTTATGTTTATGATGGCTTAAAGCTCCAATGTCATGCTTTAGGCACTATTATTTTAGTATGGAGCAAATAGATTGACCATAGTTATTACATATTACCCACAGCACTTTAGGTCAAAACATTTTGTATATAAACATTTTAATGCCTGTGTTTCCTCACATTAACATAAAATGCAAAGAAAAGGACACGAAGAAGATCCATTTAAATTCTTTCAGGATAATAAGATCCAAACACAACAGCCTCTGGAAATTTGGTTCTCTCTTGGGGTACTTGATTACAAAGAGAAAGACAGGTGCCACTTAGCATGAAAAGAAATCCAGTTCTCTGTGTTTCATTTATGCCCTTGCTCACATTATATTGCAATTCAGTTGCCACATTAGCTAAGTGACCCCCTTAAATCATCTCATTTACACCTACACACATTTTTTTAACTGGGTCTGGTTTTCTTATACCAATATGTGTTGTTTATACATGTAAGTTGCTGAGCTTTTCATACAACGGGGATAATTTCAAGACCATAATGATACCCCCTGAAATAAATTATTTAATATATTTTTTGAAGAAAAGAAGTAAAGCAACTCTTCTGGGTAATTGATGTGAGGTAAGCTACAGCATCGGTTGTATATTCATTTTTCTCCAATGTATGCAATTATCCACTCAGTCTGTACCCATTAATATTATTTTTCTTCCTAAACTGGAAGTATTTAAAGCCATTAGAAAATAATCCAAAGAATTCTATTTGCTGAATAAATTTTAATTTGCATGGCACCAGGAATTTTTTATTAATGGGAAATAAATTATTGCAATCTTTGGGAAGGAGACAAGTTAATAGCTTTGTGAAAAGCAATGGAGAGAAAATGATCTTGAAAAGGTCAGGTCTCCTGTCACAGTGTCTTTATGCACAATTAAAACAAGTCAAGAAAGTGGCTATATAATCAGGACCATGAATATGCATTATATCCTAATGAGAGTGTGAAGATGTAGCAGGCTTAGTGCTAAAGTCATGGTGGGGTGGTGACATAAAAATGGTAATTTGTGATGTAGTATTTAACTGTGTTTCTCTTTCCTATGGAAAACTTAACTCTTTAGTAGCTGCTATTTCCTACTATCCAGGTTTATTTAGATTCTTTCTACATTTCATGGGATAAAAAAAAGACAATTCTGTCAATTCTGTGAGAAAGAAAGAAATAGTGAAAACACCCTCTGTCATATATAAAATAATTACATGATGGAATGGATTTTTCATTTTGTCATCAATTTCTTTGATCTTTCAGATAGTTTTTGGTTATATCTGTGCATCTGAGCATGTATGTAAATATATTTTAATACAAAATAAAATCCTTTACCAATCATATTCCTAATTATCATGTCATCTGTATTTTGCCTTCTCCTTACTATACTTCCTCACCCTAGATACTGGGTGAATCCTTAACAAATGGCAAAGGAAAAAAACCACATCATACTTTGACAGAATTTTTAAAATCATGAATGCTTTTTATCTCGAATGCCCTCTTATAGGGTATGTTGTTTATAAGAGTGCTCTTTCTGTAGGAAAGCCTTTAGAAAGGACATGGGCAGAAATAACTGGCTGCATCAAGAAGTTAACTTAAGTTCTTAAGTGGTCAATTACTTCTGGGTAATGGCTGCTTCACTGGGTGGTGTTGCCACTGCTCTGTGTGCTATTGAGTCATTTCTGGCTATTCTACATTTTAATTGAAAAGCAGTATGAACATTCTGATTCAGTGGTCATTTAATAATAGATAATGATCACTGAACAATGATTCTGATTACCTAATGGCAATTTAAAGGTCTACAGAACCTTTTGCAATTTTGCCTGCTTATTCCAGAATATTAATAGATGACTTGAACTAAGATTTCTGTTCTTATCTTGGTAGGAGCAAAAAAATTTGGATAAAAGCAGGAGTTTCTCTTCATGCATTTTTGACAGCATGACTAGCTTATACTAGAAGCACATAGCCCTGAGCATCTTAATAAGCAGAACCAACGTGGTAGGGGCCTTTGTCTCTTTAGCACCGCTGGAAGTGAACACCAGCCATTCTATTAGCCTGGCTTCATTTTGCAAAGAATGATTTTACCATTTCTGAATAGTATTTCAGTCTATACACTCTAGTCACTTAAATGTGGGACCTTACCTCTAGGATGTGTGAGACAAATGCTGGGGGCTGCCCTTTCTCATACATGTAGAAATCTACCTCTATGCTGTGATTTCAGAACAAATAAACCAGCCCCCAAATTTCTCCTTTATTTGTTCCCTTATTCGTGGATTTCAGCAATTAGGGCTTCATTCATTTGGCTGTTTAAATGTGTATTCATTAAGAATAAGAATATCTGGTATAGAATGCTAAACAGAATTAGAATGTGGGAGTTAAAAGTATTGGAATGCAAGTTCCACCTCTTCATTATTTTCCCAAGGATCAGCCCTGAACATACACAAAATTATATAACACTATACAGTGTATAGTTTTCTTTGTGTAGGACTTAAGTTATTTTCTTCCATTTCATAAATGCTATTCTTGCATTATATGAATTATTAGGTACACATTACTAACTATAGCGCTCATGAGGAGGGCAATCAGGAGACTTGAAGCCAAAGAAGTGTCTCCACTGGCACAGGTTTTGAAACTGAAACTTCCTAACCATACAGTGAATGGAGCCTAGTTTGGCAGGAGCAAAGGGTATCAGGCAAACATACTCTTCGGTATTTCCTAGAAGAGTCAAAAGTAAGCTTGATAATACTTGACCATGTATAATACAAAAATATTATTTGAATTTAGCATTGTAACAGCTCTGAAATGGAAAATTCTTTCAGTAATCCAAAGGCCAATAGCCTTAGATGCTCTGTTTTACAGAACACAGCCAAGGATTAAAAAGAAAAAATTAGATTGGAGCTAAGATAAATACCACAAAATCCAATCAGTAAAGCACATGAGCTTTACTCACAGGACAGACCCTAGGCCTTTGGACAATGCTTTTTAACACCTAATTATGCACAATTCTAGAATTTTTATCACCTGGACCAAATCTGTTTATTATATTAATATTTACTACATATTCTAAACATACATATAATATTACATTAAATTATATTTCATATATACAAATGTATGTATACAATGGATATCATGGATTTCGGAGTCTTCTAACATTGAGTTTATTCTGGTTCTTAATTTTTTTAAATTCCAGTTCCATTTCTTCATATCTGTGTGACTTAGGCAAGTTGATTAAACTCTGAGCTTAGGGAAGCAGATTTTGCTCAATGGATAGAGTGCCCGCCTACCACATGGGATGTCCAAGGTTCAAACCCAGGGCCTCCTGACCTGTGTGGAGCTGGCCCATGCACAGTGCTGATGCGTGAAAGGAATATTGTGCCATGCAGGGGTGTCACCTGCATAGAGGTGCCCCCCACGTAGGGGAACCCCACATGCAAGGAGTGCGCCCCGTAAGGAGAGCTGCCCAACATGAAAAAAGTGCAGCCTGCCCAGGAGTGGCGCCGCACATACAGAGAGCTGATGCAGCAAGATGATGCAACAAAAAAAGACACAGATTGCCGGTGCCACTGACAGGAATACAAGCGGACAAAGAAGAACACACAGAGAATGGACAAAGAGAGCAGACAACTGGGGGGTAGGGGAAGAGAAATAAATAATAAATAAATCTTTAAAAAAATGAAAACTCTGAGCTTAAATGATCTCTCTACCAATGAAAAGGCATCAATAACCACTTCACCAGATTGTGGCAAAAATATGTAAAACCCTTGGCAGAGTCTCTAGTCAATTATAGAAATCAGTAAGAGTTAGTTTCCCTTCCTCTTCTCTCAGTCCTGAGCAGATCAAAGGCAGGACAGCTTTCTCAATTGCCAGTCAATTGCCTGTCAATCAAGTTACCACTGGATGTGGGCAGAGGTACAGGGCCCCACAGTGCATGTGCCCCAACAGCGATGGTCCTCAGGAAGAAGCAAGAATGGAATTGCTTACCAACTTTCTTTCTTCCTCATCCCCAAACCAAGATGAGCCTAGAAGGTAGCATCTTTGAAAGAATAAGAGAACCAGACAGTGTAGGAGCTAAATGGAAACTGTAACACTGCTTTCCCCTCCTCCTTGCTAATCCCTTCTCTCTCCCTTCTTCTCATCACAGAAGCCTGGAGTGTGAAGGTGGTAGGAAAGAGAGAAAGGACAAACTCCACCCAGACAAAACTTTGATCCTCACAGAACATAAGGCATGATATCTGAGACTCTTCAGTTTTGTCCTGGGAAAGGGACATGGAGACAAAATGGAGAAAGGACAACAAACATCCCTCAAAAATAAAAATGTAAGATAAAAATTGAAATTTTAAGTACTACTGGATTGTATCTTTAGTCATTCATAAATAGAATAACCATACCATCCTAAATCCAATTCTAAATCCTGGTGGGCATAGATATTCTTTAAAATCTTGCTACATTCGTGATAAAACATATTAGCAACATCCTGATAAAATAAAAATATAATTTCTAAAACCTCAAGTAATTCTGAAATATGAAAAGTTTATTAGGTACCATGAAAAGTGTACATACTGCAGGAAATGGGTCTAATGTCACATTATTCACTCTTTAAGTAGATATTTATTAAGAGCCTAAATGGGGAGGAAGGATTTACAGATTTTAAACAAACACTTAATTAAATGCTACTGAGTAAGAGAGTAACAAGGGGATGATACTTTGGTACTGGTATTATTGTAAAATCTATTTGAGGAAAGGCTACTTCCAAACTGTTCTTCTACATTATGGCATACTTCATTGCCAGCCAACTCCTGAAATAAGAAATTCCAAAAGTATACTTCCCATTTGACAGAAGAAAATCTCGAGGCACAGACATATTAGAAAATGGACTAAATGACACATGCAATTAAGCTTAGGGCTAGAACTTGGTGGAATCTCTTATGTTGTTAGACAACACTAATTGATTATGGGAATTACCTTAGGACCAGAATTAAAATCTAACATATTGATAATAAGTGCTCTGCCTGACTTTTCTGCTTTTCAAAGTTACTTAATCAAAATACAATTTAATTCAGAGTCTACTTACTGAGCTCCTGGTATGTACAGGATCTTTCCCTAGATGTTGTTACAATGATGCTTACAATGATGCTCAGGTTTTTGTCCATCCTTCAAGGAATGGACAGTCTAAGGAAATTCACTCCCCTGCAGGTTTATAAACGTATTCGTGCTGCTCATTGTTTTGCAAATTCTGCTTAATCGAAATTTACATCGTTTCAAAATTCTCTCAATATTACACTTTAAAAATAGCATCATGCCTGTGTTCCCAGATTTTTGCCTGCATAAGAGTCTCACAGGCTGGTGGGTCCATTGAAATTCTGAGTTAGTAGGTCTGGAGTGCGGTCCAGGGATCAGAATGTTTCACAAGCATCCCGAATGCTTCTGATGCTGTTATGAGGACCCCAGTTTGGAGAAGTGCTGCCTTTATCTTTTGCCTTTCTCATGCTCTCACCCTGCCATTAACTCTGACAATGTGCAGGTAGCAGAGTCTCAGCCTCTGGTTTTATCACTTGCACAGATGCCAAGGAAGCACCAATTACAAGGAGGTCACAGGAGAGAAGATTTTTATTTTAAGATGGGAGACTGTAGGGGAAAGATGATAATAAGAGGAAGGAACTAGGAACACATTCAAAATGGAAGAAGCGAGTTGCCATGAGGAAGTAAGGGTGACGGACTGGCTGGAGTCTATGGCTACCCCAGTGAGGAGACAGGTCACTGAGAGGTAAGGCCCATTGAGGGTGGATCCTCATCTTGTCTTCCCCTCTCCTTAATTCCCCAAACCTAGAATAAAAAGGAAATAAAGGCATGGAGATGGCGAAATGTTTTCCAGTTGCACTGATTTCAGAGACTAATGATTGAACTAATACTAACATAATGAAAGGACGTCCTTGATTAGAGCATCAGCACTCAAGTAACACTGGCTCCTTCTGGAACAAATTATGGAAGATTATAAGTGACTTAGAAGGACTGTATATGTGCCAAATCTCATATTCAAATGACAAGGAGTTCTTTTAATTATTTTAACAGGCAGTGGCTAAGATATCTTTTTGTTACAGAGAGATTTGTATTGTTATGAGTAGTTGATCTGTTTGTGCTATTTTCACATTCAAATTCATTCATTCATTTCTTCATTTATCCAAGAAATATGTATAGTATGCTGCTTTGTGTCAAATATTGTTTAAGGAAAGAGGAATTTATAAAGAAAAGATACTGTTCCTCCTAAAGAAGATTGTATCTAGATTGATTATACAAAAGACAGATTTTTTAAAGCAAATAATTATAAGACAACAAAGAATTATTATTGGAGACCTAGAAAGAGTGAAGTGGAAAATCACACCTCAGTTTGCCTAGAAGAACTCAAGGAAAGTGGAATTATAATGAAGTAAAACTTTAAGAATTCAGTGTACTTAACCAGGAGTGGAAGAAGGGAGAAAACATGCTGGCCAGTCCAAAGAGTATAGCGTGAACAGACCAAGGAACTGATGTGTTTGGGGAATCACAGAGTGATGAGGATAGACAAATGAGCAAAAGGCCAGCTCATGGAAGTTTTTGCATACTCCACAAAGGAGTATAAATGTTTTTCTTGTGGGAATAGAGAAATACTAAACAAATTTTAAGCACAGAGTAACATTTTTGTATTCTTGGGCAACAAAAGTCTTTCTAATGAGACTACAGGGAAAGTCTAAATGAGAATGAGAAGTAGGCAAAGATTGTTCATGGAACACTTTGTACATCATTTTAACGTTTTCCATGAGATCACTGAGAGCTACTGAAAAGTTTTAAGCGGGGAAATCATCTTAATAGGCTTGTATTTTAGAAAGATTATTCTGGCAACAATGTGAAGAATGAATTAAATATGACAAGACTGAAGCAGGGAGATGGGTAAGGTGGCTTGAAATGGGAATAATCAGGAGCGTGATACTTGGACTATTTGAAAGATAAAATCCCCCATACCTTGCTTGGATATGCATGGGTATAATGGAGACATCCAAGTGTAGGATGACTCCTTAAATTTACAGATTTCAGGAACTATGGGAAGCCATGTGCAAAATGTAGGCTCAGATTTTGAGAGTATGGATTATTTTTTGACATTTGTAGCATTCAAAGTGACTTGAAAATTTAGATAGCTATCTATTAGACAGAATCAGATTTTCCACAAAGCAAACCTAGCTACCATCACCACCATCCATCACCAAAACTTTATGATCAATCCAAATAGAAACTCTGTATAATTTAAGTATTAACTCCCCAAGCACAGATTATGACTATAATTAATAGCACTGAATTATATATTTGAATGTGATTAAAAGGTAAAATTTTAGGTAGTATATACGTTTCTAGAATAAAAAGTCTTAAAATCAAACATAGGGCCATACAACACAAACAGTAAACCCTATTGTAAATGATGGACTATAGTTAATATACAATTATAAAAATGTTCTTTCATGAATTACAACAAATATGCCATACTAATGCAAGGTGTTAGTAATAGGGTAGTATATGGGAACTTTGTATTTTATGCATATTCTTCTGTAAACCTACAACTTCTCTATTTTTTAAAAAAAGAAAAACATTAAAAACACACAAAAAGAGCAAACCTAGCATTTGTATTCATAGTTTTATTTTTTTATAAAGAGAACCCCAAAAGCATAAGTTTCAGGCTTTATAAACCTGTATCTCTCTTTCCTAATAGACACATTATCATCTATATCTGAACCTGGGAAGAGAAATGTGCGTATAGGATGGCATGGAGAGAGCGAACAGTAAATAGAGATCAAAAGAAATGCTTTTGTATTGGTGGTTGCTTGAAATAAATGTGCTATCAATGTGAGTTAATTATCTGTTTGCTCTGAAGACATTTGTTTTCATGGATATTTTATATATATAAGGTTTAAAGCATCCAGGGCTACTGATCTCTAGATCTTATTTTCAAAAAATATCTCTGGAATGTTATAAAAGAATCATTGGATCAATAACTGGGCTAGAGGATCTTTAAGATACCTTGAGCTTAAGAATTCCATGACTGACAGTATAACATGGTTTTTGCATCCTGTGGCCTAGTCATCCCAAATTACTTGTAATTTTATGGAGACATTAGGATGTCTGTTCATTTCCTAGTCCACTTGACAGAGACTAACTCATCTTTCAAGCCATGCTCTTCCTGACCACCTCCTACCCTGGGAACTGGCACTATCTTCTTAATGCCCCAATATCTATTACTAGCATGTTATTTATAACACTTTACAGCTTTTAAATTTCATGCCCCTCAATTATATAGGACAGGGGTCAGCAAACCATAGCCCAGGGGCAAAAATCAGTTCACCATCTGTTTTTATAAATGCAATTTTATTGGAAGATGGCTGCGCCTATTCATTTATATGTTATCCAGAGCTGAGTAGTTGTGACAGAGAGCTCATGGCTAGCAAAGTCTAAAATATTTACTATCTGGCCCATTACAGAAAAAAATTTCTGACTCCTGAAGATATAGAGAATTCTCTGAGAGAAACTGATAGAAAATTCTCTTTTTGTATCCTTAATACCTAGCAAAGAGTCTCAAATAAAGGAGGCACTCAATAGATATTTGTTGAACTATTGAGTGAAACACACAATTTCATCACCATGATTATCCTTCTCATCACATTGTACATTTATATATTGCTGTGCCATCTACCAAAATGTTTTCAAATAGAGATGTTTCCAGAAAGGGCAGTGAAAGCCATTGATTGGTTTTGTTGAAGGTTTTGCAGACTCAGAGTTAAATAATTGAGAGTGGCCTGATGGTCTCCAGAAAGCAAGAAGAATGTAAACAAAACAGGAATGGGGTTAGACATGTGAGGAAAATAGAGCATCTTCACTCTTTCTCATTTTCTCTGTCTTTATCTGTCTTTCTCTCTTGGGCATTCATAGACACATGCACATACACCCACACACTGCAACTTGATTTCTTCCCACTTATCATCAAAAGAAAGCAAAGGAGGAAAGGGGGAATTTAGAGGGAAGGTCATGTGATATCACTATTAGCAGAAGACCTTCAGATTTATGGGGTGATATTTTTTCCCGTAGAAATCCAGAAGTGTAGTCTAAACTAATGAGGCCTTCTATTTTTTTCAACAATTTATTCTATTTGTTGTCTTGACATCTAAAGAAATGCAGATACAGGCACAAGAAACTTGTCAGGATTGCAGCCTGTTCAGGCATTTGGAATACGAATGATAAAAGGAATTAAAATATAAGCACTGACTGAATTTTGCTTTATCAAACTCACCATTTAAAAGCTCACAATGTCAACAATGTTGACTATAATGTAAAACATAATTTTAGAATTAAAATATGCAGACTTGTTTGATGATTACAAAGATTGTATTTTGTAAAGTAGGAAAGCTAGATGGAAACTATTCCTTTAAAGTTTATAAATCACAAGGTTGAAAGTCAACTTATAGATAAAAATAAGCACCAATTTTGAAGAAATTCATCTACCTCCTAAATACAGGTGCACAATACATGGTTCTACCACTTACATTTCAGTATAAATATTATAGTCAACACTATCAGACAGATGGCCCATGGTAGTCTGATGCTCCAGATTTTAAAGATGAACAGATGCAACATTATTCTTTATGAAAAGCTTTTTGGAGGAGTGGGTGTAGCTCAGTACTTGAGTGCCTGCTTCCCACATATGAGGTCCCAGGTTCAATCTCAGGTACTTCCTAAAAAAAAAAGATTTCTGACTAACCGCCTTCCCTTTTGAGGCCCCGTCTTATCCCTCAGTAATGGCTGAGGGCAGGGGTTCTTAACTTTTTTTGTTCCACAGATCTCTTGCCAGTCAGGTGGAAACCATGGACCCCTTCTCATAATGTAGCGGCAGATAGTTTCATGACACTCAACATTGGCATGTCTTTAAATTAAATTTTAGAGTTATTCAAAATTACATTTTACAACTTTCCCATAATTTCAATACCTGATAAACTAACACGGTTCAACATCTGTTCAAATGGTCATTTCCGACAAACATTGAATAATTCAAGTTTTCCCACAGCATCATAAAACTATCTCCACCATCCTTACCAACATTTTTCCAGGTAGTTATCCACTACAGAACACGCTACATCAAAATAAAAATCACACTAAATCCACACTATACTGTGTATTATTTAATAAATAAATGAAACCCCCACCAACATGTCCCCACAAGAATAATGTTTTGAAATGCATAAAATAAAGTTACAAAGGAAATCAGTTACTTACATTGAAATACAGTTACTAAAATAAAAAACATATGATATAATACTATACATATGTGCTTTTCTTAACATATTAACTAATAATCCAACCCATCAAAAATATAGGAAATTTAAAGTTAAATTTTATTTTTTAAAGATATGCCAGGGTGCAAAATGTTGTTTATCTTGAATAAGAACGTTAAAATTGTGTTGTAGTATTTGACAAGGCAACATGCATATCATGTAGGACAACTGATCAAGTTAATTTTTTTCGATTCAAGCTGACAGACCCCCTGAAATCTTTCCATGGACCCCCTGGTTATGAACCCCTGGCTTAGGGACTATGATAGATTATTTGCAAAGATGGCCCCCAAATTCCTCTCTTTCTTAGGTGCCTTTTCACAATGTGATTTTGTCTCCCCTTTCTTCGAGAAGTAAGGTCTATTCCCCCTACCTTTGAATCTGGGAAGCCTTGAACTAGCCTTGAGTAATGGAATGTGGTGGAAGTGATGCCAGGGGACTTCTAAGCTTTACCCTGAAAAGACCTTGCAGCTTCGTCCTTGCTGTTCGGGAAACTGAGAACCCCATGCTATGAAGAATCCAGAGATGAGAGACCTTGCAAACATCCCAGCAAACTTCCCGATGACCTGTGCCTTCATAGGCCAACGCGGGAGACGCCGGGCAGCTCTGAGCCCTGTGCGGGCGCTCTCCGGCTGCGCCGCACCTGCTGCAGCTCCTGGAGAGAAGAAGGCAGGTTGCCCACCGCCAGCACTTTTCCCGCTTCAGCCCTCTCCTGCTCGCCCCCAGTAAACTATTTTAAAGCCAAACAAAAACAAAAACAAAAACAAAAACCTCGCTAGTGGCTCACCATCCTCCATTCCCAAACAGGTCCAAAAAAAACCACTTATTTTAAAGGCATTAAAAAGAGTTCTCTTAAAGGCTCACTCTTCTGGCGTCCCGGAGGTGGTTGGGCTGTGGGTGGGACACAGCATCTCTTTTCACTAGGTTGATCTGTCTGCTATTGGCTGTCTGGGTTCTGGCTAATCTGTTTTCTCTTTGGCAGGGAGAAAGGCTCAGTACTTAAAATTCCTGTTGGCAGGAAGGGGAACTTCCTGATATGGATCTAAACTGGAAAAATTAATCTGTCCTTAGATAAAAGCACAGATACCAGAACATGTCCTGCTTAGCACGAGCCTGTAGCAGTTGACAAATATCTGGTGAGAGATGAGGGATCTACTCCCAATTTTCCCAATTGTTTTGTCTCTTTTGAGGACAGAATATCTGGGAAAACATGCCCCATACATGAATTCCCCATTATCCAACAGCAATTTCCACACAGAGAAAGCCAAGCCAATCTCTAAACACATTGGTGCATGGTTGAGACTGTTAGAAAAAGAATGTAGAGAACCACTACAAAGTCATTTGACAAAAATAGTATCTGACATTTTAATCTTTCTCTGTGACTTTGGTGGCAGTCAATGTAAAGCCATTTTGATCCACTTAGGACCAGGAATGGTCCTGCTTATATCGTCACAGGTCGGAATTAGAAGACATTTCCTAAAGTGATTTGCAATCAATCATAAAGGAAAGGATTTTTATCATTCTACAATCATCTATTTGGGGTGTTCTTCTAATAGAGCATTCTAAGGCAGCACAAGTCCAAAAGTACTTTCTGCAATAATGGAAATGTTCTATAATCTGTACTGTCTAATATGGCAGTCAAAAACTTCAGGTAACTACTGAGCATTTGAAATGTGGCTGGTAAGATAGAAGCAAATTTTTGTTTTTATTTATCCACATGTAGCTAGTGGCTAATGTCTGCTGGGTGGCTCAGAGGAGTTTGAAGTAGAGTTAGCCAAAAAAAAAGTATCAATCAAAAGGGTTAATTGCCTTTGCTTTCTAAAATTAATAACATTAAATGAAAACCACACAAATTATTTTCTCTCGTTTGCAATACATGTTTCTGTTCTTGGCAATGTTTATGTGTGAGTATCTATGTGAGAGACATAGCAATTGGCTCATCAAACGTATATTAAGTTATATTGGATGGTATTAAGTGTAAGAGAAATAGCAACAATAAAGATAGATAAGATTGTAAAAACTAAGTTATAGCACCTGGAATAAATTGATCATGAAATAACAAACAAAAAAATTAAGCAAAATAGTAATTAATACACTAATGAAGAATGTTAAATACTAACCAAAATGTTTATATGAGTGGGGATTTTTTTCCACTGACCATAAAACAAAAACAAAGACATAAAGCTAATAAGGAAATCTGAGCCTTAGACTGATTGTTTTTGATGATCTCTTGTTCCTATTCTTCTACCCTACCAAATTGAATTCAACATTCAGATCTTGATTGAATGATTTTGGCTACTAGTGGGTCCAAAAGTCTAAGCAGTCAACAAACGTAATGTCTTCCCAAAGACGTAAAACTTAACTTTAGCCTGGCTTGACTCAGGTTTAACTTTTAGTCATTTGTTTTCTTGTAACTTTAGTACACTTCAAAACAAAATTGAAATGTCAATAAAAAAATATATTGCCATATACATCAGAACATTAAAAAGGCCACAGGGGAGAATTTGACAACTAGTGATAAAGTTAAATTTAAAATGACATAAGTGCATACAATTGGCTGAAGTAAGTATAATTTACTTGTCAATATAAGAGCCCTTAAAAAGATCACAAAATCAAGAGGTTATAAACCATTACACAAAGGTTGAGTTATATTCTTTCCAAACATTAGTAGAGTAAATTGAACTGAATAAAGCAAAGAAATGTACAGGTGAAAGAAAAGTAAAATGTAATAGAGGAGAAATACAGTATTGAAAATATTAGAGTTGAAATAGCCAGACTCCAGTGGGAAATGGATTCTTTAATGTGATATATCCATAATCTGATTTTGGTTTTAAATGCAAAGTGAAAATACGAGAAAAGCATGTGTTCTCTTTGCAGATATACAAACTGAATCTTAAATGATATGACAGATAGCAATGAGTCAAAAATCCCAAGTGGATTTCTAGCTTTATCTCCTCAATCAGTTATTAACTAATCTTTTTTTTAAGTCCAACACTAAATAGATACCAAAATACCTAGTTTCATTCATTTTTCTCTGAATCACATTCCATAACTTTGAAGTTCCCTGACTTAAAGTATTTTTCTTGTGCTTTAGTCTAAATATTATTTGATTTTGCTTTTATTATTAAATACCCTTAGAACACCCTTCAATGTGACTATGTTAAAATGCTTAGGAGAACTAATTTCATCATGTAGCTATTTTTTCTCACCAAAAGAAAAAGTCACAATACATTGTATTTAGTTTCTCACTCCGGTTTTGTCTTTAAACTCTCCCTTTCTATGATCATTTTCTTTCTATATGGAAGATATGGGATACAGTATTTGTTTGTTTGCTTTATCACTTTGCAATAGCCCTCTTCTACATATGCAAAATGGTGGAGGAACTTTACAGCTACTTAGCTAAGAGACACCCCAGACTTTGTTTGATTTATTTGTCTTCCTGCAGCTATTGCCTCAGTTGCCACTGACCCTTTGCCAGGTCACCTGAAATTCCCCACCAACTGCCCTAAGGACAAGTTGCTTGGTCATTCCCAGAGTGAACTGAGGTGTATTGCTCACGTGGTACCTGCCCAAGGAACAGATGTCACCTTATTAAGTCTCATCAATCAAAAGACAGAGCTATGCCAGGCCAAGTTGCCTTGAATTGCATCTGGGTATAAACCCTGAACTGACCCTAGCACCTACTTAGAGATTTGCTGTTCTTAAAGGTCTGCAGCTTTTAAGTAACTTGCGGAGTTATTGAGGTCATGTCATATACCACTGACTGCAGGCCACCTATCATTCATATGATTGTGCTGCGTATACAAGTTACTATCATTTATAGGGTACTGCACAAATATCATTCTATTATTATGATAATTATGTTATGTATTGTTTGTTAGTATTCATGAGTGTTATGAATTTATTTGGATTTTATGTTCATTCATTATACTATGAAATCCCTAAAGCATAATCTATTATACATACTTCAGTTATTTGAATAAATTGCCATTACCAAAATACTTTAAAATATCCAAAATTCTGTTGCTTTTATTTTAGCGTTTTTACAAAGCAATTCAAATCTCATTTTTTACATATGACAATCTTTGGACATTTTAGCTTTACTACCTTATAAGTATCTCCTTTCTTTTAAACAGCTATAAAATACTAGACTATTAATTGGGCATGACAAAGTAAAAAAATAAAAATATTGTTGAAACATGCAAAAATGATTCATTTGAATACTGCCAACTACTGCCCTCCACACCCTCATCAGAAAGCTATATTCTTACTCTCTAATTTAAACACAATTGATAAAGTATAATTTCAAATTTGACCAAAGCTTATATTCTCTAAATTATTTAAGTCCCAAATATCAGAAGAATATATAAACAAAATGACATATATTTCACACATTATGATTAAAAATCTACTCTTTCAGGTATCAGCAGGGAAATAAAGCAAATATGTACTTCATACAAATGTAAATTAAAATCCAGCAATCCTTTCACCGAAAGAAATGTCCGCAGGATATTTTAAATCATGAAGTGTGTGAGTATTCTCATTAACCCATGGGAATTAACCATCTGGCATATTATATCTCTACCAGTTTAAAAGAAAAATAGGTCCTTCTCAACAAAACATTCCCCATTCAATGTTCAGAGAAGTCATTAGCAGAATACTCACTGCTGGGCTGAAACACAGGAAATAAAATCTGGGGCATAGAAGCAAGTCATCCTCAAAAAGTTACCAGTGTCCCAATGGCATTGATAGACCATGCAGCAAACTTTCGCCTAACCAAAGATTTGACAACAAAGAAAACAGCTGTATATGAAAAAGAGGTTCCACTCATAGGCAACTATAGGAGTTTATATCCCAGGTCCATCTGTATATATATGTCTACCTATACACACACACACACACACACACACAGAGCTGTAATAGCGTTTCATAGATTAACAACTGCTCCTTCTGCTCATGGTCAAAGCTTTGGGAGTTGAAGCTCCACTGAGTAAACCTAAAATGCATTTTGACTATCATGCAATTCAATTTCATTCAAATCTGTGGTACCACCCTATCATTAAAGCAGCTGCTCAACTCTTTTTCACCCAAAATACATGAAATGGAGGGTGGCAAGGGTCACATATTTAGAGCCAAAATTATGGAAAAGGTTAAATGGTTTTATTTTACCCTAAAATTCCCAAATTAAGGCACAATACATTGTAACTTAGAGCAATATATAATTGGTGCTAATTTAGCCTGTAAACTAAGGATCATAAAAGTTTAATATTCATTGTATTTTGAAAACAATTCATATCACTCTACATTAGGACAGCATAGTGCAGGGGGGTGTCTTCATCTGTTCCATACACATTACTGGAGTGTCTCCTAAGTATTGATATTCAACTTCACATTTGAATCTCAAAGAGAATATAAGACAGGTACAGGCTATTGTTCAGGAATTACAGTACAATTAAGGCAAAAAGTTTCACATACATGACTCAACTTGAAAATAAGTTGAAAATAATTCTAAAATTAAATGTATGTTTAACAGAGTATTATAGAAAATTTAAAAATCACTGTAATCAAGGTAAACTTAACTGGAAAATGCTGCTTAGACAGGATGAACCTTGACATGAGCTTTGAAAAAAGAGTAGGCTCAGGATTGAAGACCAAATGGAAAGGCATTATAAGGGAAAGGTAGGGACTAGAGAAGAGAAAATGGCTTCCCTTGTTATAATAAAAGTCTCTATGAGGAAATAGTATATGCAGCACAATCGTATGAATGATATGAACACAATAGAGCTAACCAAAATTCTTGGATATCTGAATATTGGAGTTCATGAGCAGAAAAGTTCCTGTCAACAATATAGAAACCATTCCAATAGGAAGAGATTAAATATAGATGACATGAAGACAAGAAGGTTATTCCTTGTTCTTAGTTCCCAGGAAAGACCCCATGGTTCCCATCCATTTACAGGCCAACCCATGGAGTAAACTACTTTAGCAAGTCTTCAGAGTTAATAGTAGGGAGCATGCAAGAGAACATAACTAGACAGAACCATTCCCAAACTTGAGCATCTTTACAACATTGCTTAGCAATTTATAAGAAGTCTGCTTTTTACCACACTTTGGATGTTTAAATGAAGTCAGTACTCCAGCTGAGTCCTGAACCTTACAAATGCATCTGGATTCATATCCCATTTTATTTACACTACTCCTCCTTTTTTGGTTCCCCCATATCCTCCCTCCAACCTCACCCATTTTGAGTTTTTATGTTGGTTCTCACTCTCTGAATGGCTATCTGGATTAATGCCCTAGTTTTGATCTTACCATCTATGATTGTTAGGTTCATGTGTCAAATTGACCAGTAATGGTGCTCAGTGGTTTGGTCAAGCAAGCATTGGCCAAACTGTACTGAGGGCATTTTGTAGACTTAAATCATCAGTGAGTTGATTGCATCTATGGCTGACTACATCTACACTTAATTGAGGAGACTGTCTTCAGGAGTGAGAGACATGGCATACAATCAGTTGAAGGTCTGAAAAGGAGAAGTAATTTCAGCAGTGAGATGAGAGAATTCCATTTCTACTTCAGACAGACAGCTTCTCCTGGGGAATTCATCAAGGACCTTCACTGGAGTTCCTGGCTCGCAGGCTGCCCTACGGAATCTGGACTCATGCATCCCATGGTTGCATGACACAATTTTATAAAATCTTAGAATATTTACAGATATTTCTTGTCAATTCTGTTCCCTAAAGAACCCTAATACACCATGCCAGCTCTTACCTTAATGCCTTTCCCTTAGTTAATATCTGACCTCAAGTTTTGCACCTCTTGAGAGTAGGGTCCTTTTCTATTTTGTTCCCTACGATATCCACCTGACTTCATACAAAAAATTAAAATTAGAATATTATAACAAAGGAGGAATTTAGGCTGTGCTACCAAATCCACTTTTTAAAAATATATTTTATTCATAACTCTACCTCATCTTCAACCTAGAGTAGTCTTTTGCTGTTTCCAGAGCCAAGTTTTAATAACCATGGAGTTTTGGGCAAAGCCCTCAGTTTTTGGAATTTAGTCCAATACCTATGACAATTCTTTTGTACTAAAATTTGGAGAGTTGGTGTTCATATGGAAGATTGAGGTGATCTCCAAACACATCTATTTGACTTTCTACTTGGCATCAATCTGGAAGATCATTTCGTTAAGAATATCAAGGGAATCACTGCCCTAATTCCTAAGGAAAGGTTCATCAAGCGAGACTTCACCCTAGCATTTTGGGCTTTTACTTGGAGAATTCACCCCTCCCCCAAATACTTATAAGGTCAGGAACTTTTTAGATGCTGAGACCTGTCAAGCCTTCATCCCCGGGAGTACCACTATGGGCACTTCACAAATTTTAAGAAGAGTCATGACTTTTTAACACTTTTCCTGGTAGCAGTAGGCTTTTATTGTTGCTTTTAGCTTATTCTTTTTCCCTCTTGTTCATTCGTCTATGCCATACTTTTAACTCTATTTTCAAGACACCAAAACTTTTAGAAGCAGAGTTAGGAACATTCAACCATTTGGTACCCAGAACAGGCTAGCAGGAACCCCTCTCTACCCCTTGTTTAAACATCTTAGATGGGAGATGAAGTTTAAAATCTCAGGAACAGGGGTACAATTCCACCAGGTATAGGATATTCCAGAGTGGCTATAAGATACAGGACTCTACATACCACATTAGGGCTAGAAGGGTTGAAGGTAAATGAGTTTACCCTCATTTATTCATTCATTCATTTACCAGCACTGTGTCTTCCTATTACACCCCACCATAGAAGACACAAAGATGAGTAAGTTTATGTGGTGCCAAATAAATATTTATTCTTGAATGAAAGAGGAATATATTGCAAATATGAACTTTATCTCTGCTACTGATTTCGATATTTTCTAATACCTTTTACTCATCTTGAAGTCCTTTCAGTTTTTACCATAAATCTTTACCATATATCTTTACCTAGTACCTAGTCTTCAGTAGGTACTCAGTAAGTGTGTCAAATAAATGAGAAAGCAAAGGACCAAATGTGTATACTCTGTGCCAGTTACCTTACTAGGTAAACAAGAGAGATATAGTCCTGACATGTTTTAGTTTGGAGAGTTTATAGCCAAGTAAGCAGGTACTTGTTTGCTGTATTACCATGTATGAAAGGAGAGATATGACAAAGCCAACCATGAGGTGATACCTTAAGTAAAAAATGCTGACATGAGAGTGGGACATGAGAAACATACGAGATACACTGGTTGAAGAGAGAAGAACCTATGGTTTTGGCTGAAGGAAAAGCATGTGCAAAAGCCTAGGGCCAAAGGAGAATGAGACACTTTCTAGGTGTGTAAAGCAAGGGGGTGGCAGGGGAGTGGGGGAAGTGAAGGCAGAGAAGTGAGTGAATGAATGAAAGGTATAGCATTTTCATACCTAAATGCTTCTCCAAATACTATCCAACATTTAAGAGGTTTAAAACCAATCTTACATCCTGTGCAAAACCATTTTTGTCTGATCCAGTCCTCACTAAAACCCCTTTACTTCTAAATACCTTCCCCATCTTATCTGAGTTCTCTTTTACATTATTTTCTGTTTCCATGTATATCCACTTCATTTTTGCAAATATATTATTAACTTCTTAAAGACAGATACCTATATTTTAGTAATTGAATAATGGGAAAATAAACATAAATATTTATTATACATGGAAAACATACACATATTTTGAATATATATATATAAATACTTATATAAATAAATATTTAAATATATAAATATAAAAATATATATATATTTTTTCTTCCTATCCAGGTATTCCACAATTCAAGGAAAAACATGAACACTGTAGAAAAGTAGACTCAGTAACACAGGAATAGAAACTCAGAGTACCAGGAACAGTGCTAAATGCTCCGGATACAAAGCTAAGTAAGATAATACCCATGTAGACAGGCAGCACATGAACAGACGCATGACAATTAAGCATGGTAAGTGCTATAGATAGTGTGGACATTCAACAAATTATAACCCATGGGCAAAATCTGGCCCAATGCCTAAAAGCCTTATAGTTTGTTGACTTCTTGTCTAGACTAAGGCAGTAACAAAGAAAATGAAGAGATGAGGCTGGTTGTGAATTTCATTTATGAGATGGATTTCACCTGGTTTAGTGAAGGAGAAAGGACAGAGTCTAAAATAGGTATGGTATATCATAGAAATACAATATTTTGGATTCTAGGGAACCATGATGTTACTGATTTATGTCCTAAAACAGGAGTTGAAGTATTATTTAAAGGGAAGATAATGACTCCATTTAAGATGAACTCATGTTTACTTGAAGAGCATGGAAGTAAATGAAAAGAAAAAGTGTTCTCATGTTTCCTTATTGGATATCCTCAGTAGATGGAGGTACTCCATCTAAGGATCTTGTGGAAATGAAGAAGACAAGAACCTCAACCTCAAAAAAGACTTTCAAGGCCACCTACCTTTTTCCCCATTACTAGGTTAAATCACCCTACTAAAAAGTCTCATGGCACCTGTAGATCTCCATCATAGCACCTCTCTAAATCTATTGCTTATTAAAGTTGCCAGACTATAAATTCAGTGAGGGAAAAATCAAGCCTGCTTTGCTCTATGCAGTTCCCACAGCTGCTAGCACAGTGCCCAGGATACAGTAGATACTCAATAATAATTGGTTAAACAAATGACCTAATGAATGACCAAACCACATAGGGTGTAGAAATGAAGAAGAGAAGAATCTCAATCTTAAGAAAGACTCCCTGGTATGGTATGGAGATAGCTCACACTCCCATTTTGGGTAGCTAGCCCTGTTCCAGAGGAAGCAGTCACCCATATGTGCACACAGTGGTACCTGTATGTCAATGCCAATAAAATGAGTAGCAGCCTGGAAGACTGATCCAGGACACTCCTCTCTGGCTTGCCTTCCCAGAACCTATCCTGCAGGCAAAAGCAGCTTGCAGAGAGCTAATGCAGTGTAGGAAATAATTAAGTTGTATCAATCTGAGGAAAAGGATTACCTGCTTTAAGTCACAAAATAGAGCACTCAAGAGGGGGAGAAAGTCTATTTCTTAGGGAGTAGAAGTGGGCATTTGAATTCCTGTAAAAGGAGGAATTCCTAAGGCCACACGCCAGCACAAGCCCAGAATGAGATGAAGACTGAGAAAAGACAGAGAGGGCCCTGCATTTTACAGTCACCTCAGCCTGGTTATCATGATAGAAGGGCTAAACTCTGAAGGAGATAACCAGTCAGCACAGGGCCAGTTTACAAAGACTATGAAAAGTGGGGTTTTTTGTTTTGTTTGGGGTTTTGGGTTTTTGTGGGAGGGAGTTTGTTTGTGGTTTTTTTTGGTTGTTTTTTTTTTTTTGCATTGGTTTGTTTTTGTTGACTCTCAGCACTCAAGGAAAACTCTGTCATCACTGTCTAGATATAAACTTAATGAAAAGAGGGCTCAGAGACTAAAGCCCAGAATTAGCACTTAAAAATATTAAAAAATCCAGTGTACAACTAAAGATTACATGACAAACAAAAAAACAGGAGATGATGGCCCATACAAAGAATCAAGATAAAAATCCAGAAACCACAAACAATGAGGATTAGACTTTGAAAATACCAAAGACTTAAAAAAAAAAAAAATCCTCAATATGCTCGAAGAGATAAAGGAAAACATGGGAAAAGAACTAAAGTATATGAGGAAAATAATGAATAAACCATGTGAGAATCTGAATAAAGAGATAAAAAATTTTAAAAGAGAACCAAACAGAAGTATTGGGGTTGCAGACCACAATAATTGAAATGAAAAATTCCCTAAAGGTTTCAACAGCAGATTCGAGCTGGCAGATGAAAGAATCAGTGACCTCAAAGATAAAACAACTGAAATGATTCAGGATAAGGAATAGGAAATAAAAAGAATTTTCAATAATCAAGCAGAGCCCACAAGACCAGTGGGACACTTCAAGCATATCCATATGTGCATTATGGGAGAGCCCAAAAAGAAAGGGACAGAAAGAATATTGAAAGAGATAATGGCATAAAACTTCCTAAATTTAACAAAAGACTTGAATGTGCATGAATTCAAGAAACTCAGTGAAACCCAAACAAGATAAACTAGAAGAGAACCATGGCTAGACAAATGGCAAATATTAAAAATCAAATAAGTATTAAAATAAGCATTAATGGAAAAATTGAGAAACGAAAAAAAGTATAATACTTACAAAGACCCAACAGCAAATTAACAGAAAAAAGTCCTGCATTATAAATAGTCACTTTAAATTTAAAGGATTAAACTTTCCAATCAAAAGGCAAAGATTGGCAGAATGGATAAAAAAGTATGACCCAACTATATGCTGTTTATAAGAGATTCTCCTTAAATTCAAAGACACACATAGGTTCTTTGAATCCTAAAGTGAAAAGATAGAAAAAAATGTACCATGCAAATAGTCACCAAAAGATAGCTGACTAAGCATACTAATATGAGATAATATGAACTTTAAGTCAAAAATGTTATGAGCAACAACAAAGATTATTATATATTGATAAAGGGGTCAACTTAGCAAGAAGACATAGCAATTATAAATACATATGCACCTAAGGGCAGTACGCAAAATTAAATGAAGTAAATGTTCACAGATTTGAAAGGAGAAATAATTGGTTCTACATTAATAGTAGGAGATGTCAATATGCTACTTTCAATAATAGATAGAACATCAAGAATATCAAGATCAGTAAGGAAATGGAAGACTTGAATGGTATTATAAACCAATTAAACCCAAGTATATGAAACACTTCACCCAACAGCAGCAGAATAAACATTCTTCTCAAGCGTACATGGGTCATTTGTTAGGACAGATCAAATGTTAGGTCCAAAACAAGACATGATGTAGCGTAAAATAAGCCAGACAAAAAATGACAAATATAGTATGTTCTCTTTTGATATGACATAATTAGAGCTAGCAAATTCACAGAGTCAGAAACTAGAATGCAGGTTACTAGGATCCAGAGAAGGGGTAGGAAATGGGAAGTTAATGCTTAATAGGTACGGAAAGTTTTATTTTGTGATGATGGTAGCCTAACATATTGAATGAAATTAACAACACTAAATTATATATTTGAAGGAAGTTAAAAGAGGAGTTTTAAGTTGTATATGTATTACTAGAATAAAAAGTTTAAAAACAATTATAGGACTATAGAACACGAGCAGTGGACCGTAATGTATTAACTATGGACTATAGTTAATAGAATATACAATTATTTTGTCAATTCTGACAAAGATACCACACTAATGCAAATTGTTAATAATAAGGAAAACTGCATGTAGGGAGTTATATGTGAATCTGTATTCTGCATGTTTTTCTAGAACTTCTTTAATGAACATTTTTACAGACTATTATGGTAAAATACCATAATCTTTGGAATTAAAAGTTCGGGAGTGGGAAACGGACTTGGCCCAGTGGTTAGGACATCTGTCTTCCACATGGGAGGTCCACGGTTCAAACCTCAGGCCTCCTTGACCCATGTGGAGCTGGTCCATGTGCAGTGCTGATGCGCGCAAGGAGTACCGTGCCACAGAGGGGCACAAGGAATGCGCCCAGTAAGGAGAGCTGCCCTGCGCGAAAGAAAGTGCAGCCTGCCTAAGAATGGTGATGCAACAAAAAGAGACACAAATTCCTGTGCCTTGGAAGACGCAGCAAATAGACACAGAGAACAGACCGGGGGGGGGGGGGGGGGGGCGGGAATAAATAAATAAATAAGTCTTTAAAAAAAAAGTTCAGGAGTGAGTAGTTGAGCCCACTCCCAATATAGGCATATTTACGTTTTGTTGAACTAAAAATTGCTTTCTATGCAAATTATTTCTGTTTTTATCTTATATGCATTACACATCACCAATAAAGATCAGATTACAAAAAGGAGAACAAGAGCTACAGCATCACCAGGACTTACCAAAACTTAGACTCATTTTGGGGATGTGAAGATGATGAGAATAGTATAAATAGAAACTTAGTTATTTTCTCATCCCATCAGTGACTGGAATTTAATGATGTTTATTATTAACCTGACTCATTATTAACCTGACTCAGCTATTTTCTGTGTTGCCTTCTATGTATATCATAGGCTTTGGTACCACTATCTCACTTTCTGAATCTATTGCACTTGAATTCCTCTGTTGGCCTTCATGGATGAAGCTTTTATCCTAGACTCCCTTACAGATCGTTGATCATTGCCTGTCCTTGGGTCAGTTACCTTTCTACAGTCAATTTACCTGTACTGTGGGGTGACCAGGCATCCAAGATTACAGCTAACACGTAAGGAATTACTTAATTTATAGTCTCTCTGGGTAGATGGGGCAATTTCCCTGAGAAGAGGTCTATAGGCATGGCAGGCACCTAGAAGAAACCTCTCTGATAAAGCAAGACCTTATACAATATTCTGACTGGGGCAACATGCTGAGGAAAAAAATGCAATTAACCGGGAAAACTCATGTAAAAAAAGATTTGCCTTAGTCATCTTGATAGTCCTAGCAAATGCATATTTTGGAATTCTTTACCCAGAAATTTGCCTTGGGCTTCTCTTTCACTTTTTTTTCTTTCTTTCCGGGTTTCCATTTTCTTTCTTTTTTTTTTTTAAAGTAATTTCTTTCCTTTGCAAAGTGTTGTCACACACACATACACACATGTACGCACTTAAACACACACACAACTTGAGATGGACAGAGAAACAAAGATAGACTACAGTTTTTAGTTTTGGATGTGATTTTTACAAAATTCAAAGAAGATTGTATTTATGTGCTTTTCAGTCATTATACAACATACAGACGTGATCCATTTAATGATTTATGCTCCCTAAATGGTTAAACAGTGGGGATTTTCTATGAAAGGGCATACATAAAAGCTTTTTAGAAGCAAAGTACTGTTTTCTGCAAAAATTATCTCAGGCATTCATTTTGTGTTTACATAGAGTCCTTGAGAATACCACATAGCAGTACCTAAGTTCATTCTATAAAAAGATCTGAAAGATGATTTTCAAGATACTCTTTGTAATACATTGTCCTCTCAGATAAAAATCCTAAGTCAAAAGATAATAACAGTTAAAACTGCATATTTATATCAGAGTTCAGAATAGGCTATAAAGAAATGTAAATAGTGGTGCTTAGGGGACTTGTTTAAGTAAAGGTATTTTACTACTAAATAAAAACCTAAAAAAATCTCAGTGACTAATACACAATAGATGTATACCAAGGATTTTCTATACTTGACTTAGAGTTTAAAGGAGAAGATAATCTCTACATGAAGACATTACATCTAGTAATCCCATTTTGGGCAAGTCATTACAATCAGAGAGGTAAAGGGGCTTGGGAGAAAAATAAAATTGTTTTTCCCTCTATGAGCATAAAGCGTAGCATCATCCATGGCAAGGCCAGCAGGACCCTACTAGCTAAACAAATGCCTCCTGCTTTAGAACTCTTAGACCAAACAAAGAGGTTGCCCTACTTCTAGTGGGTTTTTATTAAAAACAAACAAACATAAAAACCACACACTTGGCATCTGGATCTCAACCTATTTTGTAGCTCACCAATTTTGAATCAAGTATATCCCATATCGTCCAGGAGACCCTGGGATAAGCATGATCCCTCAGGACCTTATACTTCGTTTGAACCTCCACACGCTAATTGTAAAACTCTTATTTTAGAAACACCGTGGCAATTGTTTGTGGTGCTAGAGGAGAAAGTATAATTTACATTGTAACATTGAGCTTATAGCCAAGAAATGACCATAATTTTTATTTTTAGAGTTTGCTCTTTTAGGCCTTTAACTTTACAGGACTCATGACCTTAAGAAAGTAAACTAGAAACATGATGACAAAATAACAAATGTTTCAATTAAAATCTTTTGTGCAATAAATATAGATATTAAAAGAATTTCTTCAAATAATTTCATAGGTGTCAATCAGAAGCATCTTTGCTGTTGGTAACATAATGTGCTATCGTCCTTCAAATAAAATTGCAAAGTGATTTAAAATAAACTTTCTATATGTGCAATGATTTGAAATCGTTTGATAGTTTATAGCATGTTAACGGACTGAAACAGAGATAAAGGCAGTCCACATTCATGATGTTTTGAAAATAAAATTCCTTCAGAAGCCAAATGAAATCCTTGGTCATGTTCTACATATAGCCATCGTGATAAGACCTAAAATATAATTGGCCACTAATTTTTGATTCACACTTAAGTGGAGGTGGACATCCCCCAGGCGAGGAAGCCTGAGGGCTGCGATACTCACCACTCCCAGGAAGACATTAGCAACCTAGACCTGAGGAGTCCTTCCGGTTGAAATGACTGCTCAAAAAATAAACTTTCTGGTGAATGTTCATTTCTGTGACAAATCACAGTAGCCGCACAACACGGAGGCTTGACTCCACCTGCAGCATCAACGACAGCATACTTTTTTGGAGTCCTACATGTAACTTTGAACTTTAAGGCAAACTCATAGGGATTATGCAGAGTCAACGTTGTTTATGTGTTGACTGATCATCTGCATAAAGTATTAGCTCTGTGGGAAACACAAAAATAGGAAGATTTCCTTCCACTGACTCTGGTTGTCTTTTTTTGTTGATGTATTTGTCCTAATCCCCCCTGTTGCAGCTTCTTTTTTTACAGTCTCTTTTGGATTTTTCTTACATTCAGTTAAAGACTCCGAAGCATTTTGGCAATTTTATTGGGCTATTGGGGGATGGGTAGCTTTTCTTGTAGTTTCTTAATTAGTTTATGTTTTGACAAATTGGAGTTAATGTAAAGGTCCTCGGCAACACCGGCTCCTCGGAAAACAGCTGTGACTGCTTCCTCTGTTTCACTTTTAAGAACCAAGTTTTACTTTTGCAAGGTGCTTTTCAATTATCCCTCTGCCCCATGCACTTTTTCCTCCTTTTAAAAAAATCTAGCAACTGGCTAAATATTAGCCTCATATCAGCCTCCCCCTTTACTCCTGAGCATATTGAAGAAAGAAAATTTTAGATTGTCCTGTCATTTGGAGCATCAGTCAAAGAGATATTAGTAAATAATTAAGGTCTTGGGTTGCTGGCTCCTAGTATATCCTTGCTACTCACTGCTTTGCCAAACAATAAAAATAGTAAATGAGGCTGCTGTGCCTTGCAATTCTAACAAAACTGGGTACAAGGTAAAAACAATCAGCTTATGCAAAGGATGACCCATCTCCAAACACTGCTCATTTACAGTGCCACAGCTTCTGAACCATGATCCGAACAGCCAGGATCCTTTCCAAGAGTTGATATCCACTTTAATCAGGAGTTTGAACCTAAATGTGGAACAGTTTTTTTTTTTTTTTAATATATATCTTCATCCCTTTTAGCAATTAAGATTATCTGGATGTAAGGGCTGGCAGGAAGAAATGCACTTGAGTCCCTCAAGTGATTGAACTTGTCAAGAAAATGTAGAGAAGGCTAAGCCAAAGGTTTTATAGAAATCTCCTGTAGCTCTGCCAGGGCCAGGAACTTTCTCTTGGGGGAGATTTTTAATTACTTCATCTATTTCTGAAAGTAAAGGGGAATCAAGTAATTCCCCAGTCTTAAGCAAATCACCTAGACAACTTGGAAGGAATGAGAACTGACTGTTTATCTGTTCGTGATACTGGGTTCTAATTTCTGAATTACTCTTCATCCTATTTCTGAAATAACTTACTAAGGAACCCTGGGCTTGTGTTTGTCTTTTTCTCCTTTGGGCACTGAACTCCCATTATAGTTATGGGTTTATTGTCAAAGCTCAGCAGCCAGCATAGCAATTGCTGACGCTCATCATCCCCCAGTGTAGGCACTGCCTAGCTGAGTGATGGATAGCCTCATTTTATGGGTTATGTGTGAGCTCAGAGCTGCTGGGGCGAAAGAAAGTTTGCTTATGACTTTTGGCAGAGGTGATCCTCCCAGTCTGGATTCTTCCTTTCTTTCCTAGATGGGTTGTTTTCTCAATCAACATATTCCCCATATATTTTCATTGAAGAACAGAACAAGAGTCACAAAAGTATAACAGGAGAGCAAAAAACAGTTATCAGGAAATACCTGCAAAGAATACAAACAACATATTTGGGGAAATATGTAGGCATGAGTAAATCCAATAATTGAAATTTAGGTTAATAGATTTTATACTAATAGAAGCATGTTAATTTGTGTAATCCAACATTTTTATGATAATTTTGGAAACTAGACCAGGTAATCCACATCACCAAACCTACTTTTCTTTCATCTGAAGACCCTGAAAGAGTCATGCAATTAAATACTTTATTTTGACAAGAGGAAATTCACTATGATAAATTGGAAGAAGTTTCTCAATTGAGCATATTTTAAATAAAATAACTTTAGAGATGTCTTTAAATTTTTTTAAGTAGATCTAAACTCAACCAGGATATAACTGCACAGGAAATTAAAATGCATTTTTCTGAGATTTCCTCCCTAAGTAAATTTTGTAGTCCCTCTAGTTTAAGAGAATCTACTTTCCAAAGTATAGTACGATGTATTGTCTATTTCAAAATGTAGGTCAGCATTTAAGGAGTTCATAGCATTTCATAAACTTATATTTATTGTTAAACATTATTATCTTTATCTAAAAAAAAAATCTCCAGCTCTGACTTTCAATCCAAACCTCTTAAAATTATATTACATCTTATGTTTTAAGTTTTTCATAGTTATGTAGACTTTTAAGATTAAACTTCTTTCCCCAACATTTTTATTTGATAACGGTTTTTATGATTATTTTAAATAAATTTAATTGAATGGTATCATTTTTTAAGCAAATTTTAATGAGCTCCCTACTTCAGATACTTGGCATTGGGCCTGCAAAATTTGTTCTTTATTTTCCAAGTTGTTTAGACAGCAACTTGATCGATATGGTAATTTTCTGGAAACTCTCTTCTTATTATAGTTGATTATTTTTAATTAATTCAAATTTAGTTGCTAATCCGCTATAATCCTTAGTGATGCATGGCACAACCATGTCTTTTCCTAGTAAGCAAGCATTGATTGTAGAATTTCTGGGCTCTAGTCTCCACTTTAGACCTGGGAGAGCAAGCACTAATTATTTGTCCCTCTGGGCGCAGAAGAGGAAATTGAAAGCCTTACACTGCACTCCTTAGTAAACTTGGAACTTTGCCCTCCAGCAAAGACCTTGAAAATGCAGGAGTTATAGGGCCCTTGCTGGCTATGCCAGTTTGTGACTCTGGTGATCAAGCATCTTAGATGCTTCCAGATACATCCTATTTCAAATATTCTGTCCTGTGGTCAGACCATATGTCTTTAATTTTATTCAGAAAATATCATCATTACAACCTAACATCATCAGAACATATCCCTAAAGCACAATTCCCTGTGATCCCTGCTTCTCCAGGTTTCATATAAGACAGAAAGATGCAACAGCTGGTAATTTATAGGAAGCCACTAAGTTACAAGAAAGAAAAATCCAAATATACCTTTAAGCAAGATGGCCCTTGCCCATCCTGGACCCGTTTGGGAACAAGCAAATCTAGGTATTATGTAAGAGTAATGATTTACATTCATGGAGCAGTTACAGTTTATAAAGTACTGTTACCTCATCTGAATCTCAAACATCTTTGAGACATATCATTATCACCATTTATAAATTAGTACATTACTTAGCTTTTGCAACTAAGTCACAGAACTTGACTCTTGCTCTTTTTTCTCACTGTACTTTCATTACCCTGTGGATCATTCTGTACCACACCTGTTTGGGCATTGTAGACAGTGGTTAGTCCATGCAGTGACCCTTTTCTGGGCAGGAAGTTTGTCTAAATAGACTGAACCAATGTCTGCACATTTTATTCAAAAAAAAATTCAAATCTATACTTTGTCAAACTAGAGTTTCCTTAAAGGGAGTTGTAGGGATTTCACACAATTTTTCACATAGAACATTTTTCCTTAGAAAATTTCTCCTTAAACACATCCCCCTGACCTCAAAATACCAATAAACCACTAGTCCAAAGCTCCAACTTAAACCTCCTTCTAAGTTCCCCACCTCCCACGCCAGTTCTCCATGTTGCCTTTTTGTTGTCTTGCTCTCTGCCCCTTTACTTCCTTTTCTCTCCTGTCATTCCTTACCATTTCTAAAGTTCTTTTTTTTTTTTTTTTTTTTATTTAATTTCCCCCCCCTCCCCTGGTTGTCTGTTCTTGGTGTCTATTTGCTGCGTCTTGTTTCTTTGTCCGCTTCTGTTGTCGTCAGCGGTAAGGGAAGTGTGGGCGGCACCATTCCTGGGCAGGCTGCACTTTCTTTTCGCGCTGGGCGGCTTTCCTCACGGGCACACTCCTTGCACGTGGGGTTCCCCCACGCGGGGGACACCCTTGCGTGGCACAGCCCTCCTTGCGCGCATCAGCACTGCGCATGGCCAGCTCCACACGGGTCAAGGAGGCCCGGGGTTTGAACCGCGGACCTCCCATATGGTAGACGGACGCCCTAACCACTGGGCCAAAGTCCGTTTCCCTAAAGTTCTTTTTTATTCAACCACCAGCCCTAGCAGATTACTCTATGATACCTGGAGTATCTGATGATGACTCCAACTACCACCCTCAGTATCAATTGTCATGGAAGAAAGCCCACAGAGGCCTCTGGGAAGTATTGATCTTTTCTCATTTTTATAGCCTTTCTCCTCAGAAATCTTAGGATGAATCCCACCCCAATAACAGTAGTACTTTGAGAAGGGAATGAAGAGAGGAGATTTAACATTTCGGAAGTGCCTATTCTGTGCTATGCCCTGATGGACAGCATGGTGTTAGTAGTAGTACTATAAGATTTAGAGTCACGTTGATCCAGTTTAGCTACCTACTAACTGCATGATCCCAGAGAAGTTATTTAACTTCTATTCTGCCCCAGCTTCAATTCTTATCTCATAGGACTGTTGTAAGAATTAAGAGATAATGTATGCTATGTGCTTGGTACATAGTTATTCAATAAATAGTTATTTTTCAATGCTGTAAAGTAGATTTTGCAATAGAAGAAACTGAGTTTTTCAGAAATTAAATGCTTGACCTAGGTCATTAATCTTATTAATGATGGGGCCAGTAAGAGACCAAGTCTTTAATAAGTGACTAGGAAAAATGTGCTGACTCCATTTCTGTTATAGTGGGTCTTCAAAAGTGAAATTTTCTCAGAGATTTAATTTTTGCCGAAAGTGCACTCTCCCACAACCTTACTGAGATGTTTTAACTTGGCTTTCAATCAATAGTTCACACATTTGCCAATATTATTTCTGTTCTCCCTTCTGCCCCATGACAACAATGTGCAAGCACACATATATATCAGAACAACTAAATTAAGCATTACTCTTCTTGTCACCATTCTGTTCTTTCTGATAACTTAAAAGTTATGACTATTTGTGTAATTTTAAGAATAATTAAACACGTTTTTGTTTCATGTGAAAAGAAATCAATCATTTCATCTGAGCTGCAGTGGACTATCAGGAATCATGAGTTTCCTATATACCTAAAGCAGTATCAAAATATGAAATATCCTTTAGACTTAACTGTCTTCAGATATACTTAAGGGAACCGTGTATATCATACCATTTTTGTGTGGCTCAAACTTCAAAATGCATTGTATGTTCTTATCTGAATTTAACTGGCAATTATTTTATAAAGATGATTTAATTTTTTCTGAACCCTGTGAAATTTACTCTTTTTTTAACCATAAGGCAAGACAATCTTGACCAAGAGCAAGATTTTCAGAAGCAATTTAAAATTGATTGACCTCTTCCATTCAATGTGCTCCCACCAGCACTCCAAATGCTTTGGTCAAGAAAAGGGAAGTCAGTCTTAGGCGAACATTAAAGCATGTGAAGTTTGGCTTCAGCATTCTTCTCTCCTCTTTGAGTTCAATGTGTTAGGGCACATTTTTGTTTCCCTGATAGTCAGATCTTTATTATTGTATAGGAATATTCACTATGGTACTCCTTGCTGGGCTATTTCCCTTTTAAATGAGGGTAACAAATAGATACTTATTCCAAAAAATGACTGACCCTAAAAGAGACTAAGGATTTTGAAAGTGATACACTTTAAAAAGAACTTTTACATACAGTATTGCATGTGTTTCTCTGGGTAACCATGTATAGAACGTATTCTTATTATTCATTCATCCCCTTTATTCTAAATAAGGCTACTCAGATCTCAGAGGTAAGATGAGTTGTCTATGTGGTCAAACAGCTCAAACACAGATCTTCTCACTCCAAAGACCATACTTTTCTCATTATATATTGGCCAGCCTCTCCTCTTGTTAGTGCCACTTCTGGGCACTAAATGGGTGAGATACAGGGAGGAACTTGAGAACTAGAACAGGAACAGATTGATTCACCAACAGTGAAAAATTTTATGTTATTTCATATTTGGTGTACCCATCGAGGGTCACTTCCTTCCACTAAAATATAAGAGCAGTAAGACCTGAGGCTGATGTGGTTTTGCCAAAGGGAAGTAGAAGTCCAGAACAGGGCATGCAGGATTGGTGCTATTTTTGCTTTGTGGGAAAGATATTGGTTGAGCAATTTCCTACAGGACTGCCTAGAAGAAATAAGAAGCTGGCAAATCAAAGTAGCACCGAACCTCAGAAAGCTTTCTTTCACAGATAAAGGCACTGAATGTGATCAGGATACAGACTTACTCTAAGATTATTGTGAGAAATGAATTCAAATCTTTTTCTTTTCTTCCTCTTTCTTCCCTACTATCCACTCTTTATGATAAATCAAAGTTTTTCTTTTATTTTGAAATAGCATTCTATTGCAAAATTAATGAAAACTCAATGCAGAAAATTTTTCAAATACAGAAAAATAAGTACAAATCACCTTACATTCCACAACCCAAAGATAATCAAAATGCTATTGCTGGGAAGCAGACTTGGCCCAGTGGTTATGGCATCCGTCTACCACATGGGAGGTCTGCGGTTCAAACCCTGCACCTCCTTTACCTGTGTGGAGCTGGCCCATGCGCAGTGCTGAGGCGTGCAAGGAGTGCCCTGCCATGCAGGGATGTCCCTGCATAGGACAGCCCCACATGCAAGGAGTGCACCCCATAAGGAGAGCCGCCCAGCGTGAAAGAAAGTGCAGCCTGCCCAGGAATGGTGCCACCGACACAGAGAAATGACACAACAAGATGACACAGTAAAAAGAAAAAGATTCCCATGCCGCTAACAACAACAGAAGCAGACAAAGACAACGCAGCAAACAGACACAGAGAACAGACAACTGGGGTGGGGGTGGGGGGGAGGGGAAGGGGAGAGAAATAAAGAAAATCTTTTAAAAAAAAATGCTATTGCTGAAAATTATATCATAATGTAACTATTGTTGTTTTTACTTAGTAATATATAAAGTACCTTTCACTTAATAATAAATTGATTGAATATATGGCTCTAATTTTTCATGCCTTCCTGTTTCTGTGCTTTTTGTTTGAACCCTCACACTCTGACTCTGGGCTTAGCCACATGACTTGCCAGTCACATCAGCCTTTTTTTAAACATCTCTTCCCTGCTCCAGAGCCTTTTCTCAGGGTACTCTCCCAACCTGGGAAGTTTTTTTAATGCTTCTGCTCATCCTCTAGCCCTAATTTTAAATATCACCATCTTTGGAAAGCTTCCTTGACTAACTATACTATCTAAAATAGAGTCCCCAATTTGACACTTATTCTCATTCTCATATACTTCATTATTTTCCCCTTAGCACTTATCACAATACTAATCACTTCATTTATTTGCTTGCTGACCTGTTTTTTATCTTACCTACCTAATAAAATCAATTAGAATAGGGATCATGTCTGTTTTGTTCACCAATATATTGCCAATATATGATTCAACATATTTTGGTTGAATGTATGAAAAGTTATACCATAATTTATTAAAACAATATCTTATTATTGGATACACGGACTGTATTTTATGTACATATTTGCAATATATGCTATATATTTATCAAAGCTTTTTTCAAAAAACAATAAGAAAAAAATGAACAGCCCAATAGAAAATCAGAAAAGAATGTTAACAACTTGATTTATAAAAATAGCAATACGGACAACAAAAAGCATAAAAATTAGCATTCTAACTCACTAGAAATGCAAAGTAAAACATTATATAAAATGCTATATTCCATTGTTTTTAGGAATGGACTCTCTCACACACTGCTAACTGCAGGAGAAATAGATATAACCCTCCTGGAGCATTTATGAATACATAGATCAAATGTATTTAAAAATGTGCAATTCTTTGACCTTACAACTCCACTTCTGAGAGGCTATTCTTAGAAAGTAGTACTGGAAGTTTCCCACCATTGGAAACTCCTACCTGAACACCCATAGAGTGGCACCCAAGAGTCTGTTTTGCACCAACAATGGCCTTGTTAGGTAGCCCAAGTGATGTGTGAGTGACACAGTGGCAGAGCCTTTCCTTTCTCTTGCTTATCCCCTTACTTCCTGAGTGTTCGTTTCTTTAAGACCCAGGTTTTATAATGCATTCTTACCTCTGTTAAGTTTTCTATTTATAGTGTTTAGGGGGGTATGTGTCATTGCCCTATTAATGTTTACCCACTTCCCTAAAAAATAAGTCACTTGAATATTATTGAAATGCAAAATAATTTCAGTTTCATAGAGCAAAACTTATTCAACCTCTTAAAGTCAATGGGAATAAAAAATGATATTGAATAGGAATCACTTCGTAAATTCTAGTGGTTGATTTTACTAAGTTTTTGTAGTTGATTGTTTGCCCAGTTCTCTGACATCCCCTCTTTAGTCACCTTTGTTAGGGACTCTTCTTCTATTTAAATGTGGATATACCCAGGATTCTGTTCTTGCCCTTCTTTTATTTTCATACCATATATAATTCCTGAGTTAATATTATCTACTGTAATATTATCAAATACCACTTATAATTATTGGTGATTCTCAAATTTTTGTCACTGGATAATCATTATGACCCTACATGTATAATCTGGTTCTCCCCTTTTCTCTGGGCATATAGAGTTGGGATTGTGCTTCCTCACTCCTTTGAAGTTGGACCTGGCTGTGCATTTAAGCCCCAGGATTTATAGTTGCTTGTTACTGTCTGACTGATACTGCCTCAATTCCAATTTTGCTTTCTATCTGGACATCTGAATTTGATGCTCCACAAAGTATAATTTAATTTTCCCCACAAGATCATCCCCTGGTATTATCCATGTAGATGGATACCACTGTGCAGTTAGTTGTAAATGATACCGCTGCGCAGTTAGTTGTCCTAGGATTCATCTTAACCCTTTTTCTATCACACACATGTCTAGTTAATCATAAACCCCATTCATTCTAGCTCCTAAGAACTCTCATGTGATCTCCACACTCTGTTTTAATTCATGTTGCTTTAGTTCATCCATAGTTATGGCAAATCCCTCTCAGTTTCCAGTTCTTCAGTTTGCCACCCTTCCAATTCATACTTCTACAATAACAGCATGATAAAACTTCCTAACACATAAGGCTGACGTATCATTCCCAACCTAAAATGATTCAATGCTTCCCTTCTAATATTGAAAGAGGGAAATCCAAAGATTCTTCAAGCGCTTGCCTGGGATATCTTTCAAGGTTTATCTTTCTCTACTTCTTCACACAGCGTCTGTGCTCTAACTGTGCTAAACTGCTTGGGTGACTATGCCCGCCTATTTCCCATTTAATAACTTTTTCTATGATTTGCTTTCTGCATGGAATCCTCTCCCACTCCACACCCCTCCCCCCATCCTCTTTATCTATTTCCAGTTTGTACTCAGCCCTCAGATTGGACTCAGTTAGCTGCTCTTCTCTGAAGCCTGTTCGGACCACACCCCAAGCCCTGTCAAGTTAGACCATTTCTTTTCTGTGTTCCAAAACAGTCCTTGAATAAGTATTTTGAATGCCTACTAACGTGCCTCTGTGATATTAAAGAGGAAGGGGAAGGAAAGGGACAATTAGAGATGATAATATTACTTCATACATTTATGCAATGTTTTAGTTTTTTTATATGTGTGTATTTCATAATTTCTGGATAAAAACATAATACTATTTAGAAGAAAAGCATTAAAAAAAAGAGGAAGGAGGACATATTGCAATTACTTATTTGTGAACTTTGTCTTCTTTGCTAAACTGTAAACCCTTCAATGACAAGAGTCATTTCTGATTAATGTTCGTATCCTTAGAAATTAATCACTAAGTAGGAATACATGGTTAGTGAAAATAATATTTTAAATTCATTTCAACAGTATTTAATAGTAAAACCAGCAATATGAGAGCAGAAGAAATCAAAAGACTTATAAAGAGTACAACTTTTTAATGCACCTGATTATTTCATTTTCTCTTTCTTGTCTCCCTTCTCTAACATCTGTAGATCAAGTCATAGCACTGGAGTATTCTGAAGATAATTTTGTACAGTTTTAGCTGCATATTGAGGAGTATATTGGTTCCTCTTGAGAAGTCAGCAAAGAAGGGAAGGGAAATACATCAACTCATATTTTAATGGGGAAAAATGTTATCTGTATCCTTTTTAGCTCTAAATATTTTTTAGTCCTTGTTCATCTTAGAGTTCTCAATGTAAACCTGAAAACTGAAACTATAAGTCATTTTTAAATTTTAATGAGTGACAAAAATTTTAAGGCTAAAATGGGATCCATTTGAAATGGTTAACCTTCCCATATCACAATTTACCAGTGTGATGTCCTTTGGATGGAAATAAAGTATGGTACTTAACATCCAAGCCAAAATGAATATATTTTTAAAAGGTTCAGATTCAATAAAATCACTGAGACTCTCTCCATATCACCACTGATTTCAAGATGACATCCCTTCCAATAAACGAGAAAGAAGTTGCAGATGCTGACAGCAAGCTCCAGGTAGAATAGCCTCTATCTTTGAGAAGGTGGATGCATGAAGCTCTAGTCATCCACCTTCTGCTGTCAGTCAGGCAGGAACAGATTGCTGGGAGTTGGAGGAGGTCAGTATATTTAACTGAAAAATACTATCACAAATTCTCATTACTTCAACAGACAAGATGATATATGTAAATGGCACCCCAACTTCAAGATGAAAAAACTACCCAAGTAGACACTCTGGTATCCCAGACTTCTCATTTCCACCCTTTACCTGGCAATGTCTAAAGAACTGATTGAAAGCCATTCCTACCATTAAATTTCTTGTGTCTTATTGTATAAAACTCATTTCAGAACACTGTCACCAAGGTGATACAAAAATGTAATTTATCATATCCTAAAATGCTTTGTGATTTAAGGCATCTCAAAACTTGCCTTCCCTCCAGTAGGAGTGATAAGAAAGGAAATGTATTTGCATCACGAATTATCTGACTTCAGGCTGTTTCTGTTCTTTACCATTTAAAAAAAAAATGGCAGGAAAATGAAGCAAAACAGCCATGTATAAAGGACTGTTTGGGGAAGCGGATTTGGCTCAACTGATAGTGTCTGCCTACCACACGGGAGGTCCAGCGTTCAAACCCAGGGCCTCCTACACATATGATGAGCTGGCACATGCAGGGCTGATGTGCGCAAGGAGTGCTGTGCCACGCAGAGGTGTCCCCTGCATAGGGGAGCCCCACGCGCAAGGAGTGCACCCCTCATGGAGAGCCGCCCGGTGTGAAGAAAGTGCAGCCTGCCCGGGAGTGGCACCGCATGCATGGAGAACTGACGCTGCAAGATGACACAACAAAAAGAGACACAGATTCCCGGTACCGCTGATAAGAATGCAAGCAGACAAAAGAAGAACACACAGTGAATGGACACAGAGAGCAGACAACAGGGTGGGGGGTGAGGAAGGGAGAGAAATTTAGAAATAAAGGAATTCTTAAAAAAAAAAAGGACAGTTTGTGTAGTGTATTATTCGTGCTTAAGAGATAACCTGTCTTAATAAGTCAATTTATTTTTATTAGCTTTAGTAACAATTAACTGTAAAAGACAATGCTGGCTAAAAAAAAAATCAACAACTATTTGAAAACATATATATGTATGTGCATGTGTGTGTGCATGTGCATATGTATGTACATATATATGTATACATATAAAACAACAAAAGTGATTTTGGCTTACACCCTGCTGGTGTCTATTCAGGGAAGGCAAAAGACCACTGGCTTAGCTATCCCAAAGTTGTCAGTCTTTTAGAAATTCTTAGCCCAGTGGACATAAGCTCAAAATTTGTTGGCCAAGTTGGTCCAGCCATAAAGGGCTGTTCCCTGGACACACCAAGTAGAGAACATTCATCCGTTCAGCAGAGTCACACTCTGTTATGCTTTAATTTTTAAATTATGTTTCAAAATATATAGTAAAAAACAGTTATTTCCTTTCAATGGATTTGGGTCCCCAGAGGAGTTTTATTTGTTAAACTCTAATATCACTTACCTCTCTACGCTCAAGACTGTTTACCTTCTAAGACAGAAACTGGTGGAAGGAAGTGTGTGTTTGTGAAGGGGTAGATGTGTACCCTTTAAACATTTCTCCTGTAATTTATGATTCTGATGTGTTCCCTTTGCCAGTCTGACTACCCTATTCACGGATTCCAGAGTGTAGCTCTAGTGTAGTTCGCTCCAACACCACTGGTGAACAATGAGCCAACAACAAATTTCATCTTAGGAGATGAGGGACTGAAACATTTCTATGAAGATTCTAATTGTCCCTGGGAAATGACTAAGCTTTACCAAATAATAAAACTCCATTCTGAAAATAAAACCATAGAGAGGGCAGACATTTCCAATTCCATGCTAATGTAAGCAGTAAAAGCTCACTCCTTATTAGAAAAAGTTAGATGTTTAATTTTGTATTATACAGGCCTGACTGTGTAACCCAAATGATATGGATTAACCAGTTCCCAGTTTGCTTCATCTATGTAAGCAAACTTGAAATATTTATAAAAAGGAAAAAAAATTGAAAGTATTTGTACTCTTGAAGCTTGTCAAGTACAATTCTGATTGTTTAGCTATTTTCCTTAAAAACTTTGCAATTTTTATTTGTTCTTACCATGTAGGTTGATCCCTAAAGAAAGCCAAAATAACCAGTGCTGGGAAAACATTCAGAACCTCTTGTGTTTCTCTAGGCCTTGCCAGTGAAGTGTTGACTCGTTCCTTTGTTCCGTTGAAGATCGAGATAGTGTTGTCTGGGAGTTAAGGGCAGCCACGTGTACTGTCTGTTATAAAAGATTCTGGTTCAGAGTAGTAATGCAACATACTGGATATACAGAAGTCACCCGGCCCTCTTCCCCTCACCCTCTGGGGACCAGGGCTTGGGAAACCAGTGTAGAAATACTGATACTCTGGCTCTTGCTATTGCTGTGAGTAACAAACTCTTCTTTGTCCCTGACCCAGGAGTTTCATGCCTTCTACCAACATCCATGAAACTGTGTCAAGAAGGTTATTAGCTTGCAAGTAGGGTAAGATCTGACCCCTCACAGTTCTTGACATATTGTATCATATTAAGGATGGGTTTTTAACAACTAATTGGCTTGGGTCCAGATAGTAATCTTTCCCTTTTCTGGGTTAGAACAGGGCATGGCAAACTCTTCGTTAAAGAACCAGATAGTAAATATTTGAGGCTTTGTGAGTCATACATTGCTCTGTCACAACTACCCCATTCTGCTGTTAGTGCAAAAGCAGCCAGAAACAATAAATACATGATTGAGCATAGCTGTGTTCTAATAAAGCAATTTATGGACTCTAAAATTTGAATTTTGTATAGGTTTTTATGTATAATGAAATTATATTCTTCCAGATTTTTCCCAAACCATTAAAAACTTAAAAAACATTCTTAATTCACAAGCTATACAAAAGCAGGAAGCAGGTTGGATTTGACCTGTGGACCATAGTTTGTTGATCACTGGTTTAGAAAAAGATTTTCAGGAAAAATAATAAATCTGTTAGTTTATTTTCTCTTCTTTCTGTTTTAAATGCTCTGGAAGAACCACAGGCAACTAGAGTATTTGGGATCAAAAATATTGTTGTATGCAGAATATAGAAATATTCTGTCTCTTGACCTTACATTTTCCAACCTTAAATTCTTGTGGTAGGGAAGCGGACATGGTTCAACTGATAGAGCATGTCTACCATATGGAGGGTCCAGGGTTTGATACCCAGGACATTCTGATCCATGTGGTAAACTGGCCCATGCTCAGTGCTGGCACACAAGGAGTGCCGCGCCACACAGTGGTGCCTCCACTTAGGAGTATCCCATGCTCAGGAGTGTGCCCCACAAGGAGAGCCGCCTCACATGAAAAAAGCACAGCCAGCCCAGGAGTGGCTCCGCACACACTGAGAGCTGACGCAGCAAGATGACACAACAAAAAAGAAAGAGACGCCGTTTCCCAGTGCTGCCAGATAATGCAGGTGGACGCAGAAGAACACACAGTGAATGGACACAGAGCAGACAACGGGGGGAAAGGGGAGAGAAGTAAATAAAATAAATCTTAAAAAAAAATTCTTGTGGAGGGGAAGTGAATGTGGCTTAAGCAGTTGGGCACCCACCTACCAAATGGGAGGTCCCAGATTCATTTCCCAGTGCCTCATAAAGAAGACAGCCAAGACAGTGAGCTAATGCAATGCACTGATGTGATGGGCTGGCACAACGAGCTGACACAGCAAGATGATGCAATGAGATGATGCAACGAAAAGACACAACAAGGAAACACAATGAAAGACGTGGCAATGAGAGAGCAGAGGCAGCTCAAATGATTGGGTGTTTCTCTCCCACATGGAAGGTCCTGGGTTCAGTTCCTGGTGCCTTCCAGAACGATGAGCACACAATGAAGAGATACAGAGAGCAGGAAACTAGCACAAACAATGAGGGGTAAGGAGAAACAAATAAATCAAATAAATCTTAAAAAAAAATTCTTGTGGTATTCAAACAGTTTGCCTGTTCTATTGTCTGAACTGCTGTGTGAACAGTAAGGAAATATCATGCTAAAGGGACACTTACAAGCTTAAAACATAAATTCTTCTTAACACTTCATGTTTAGAGTGCCTTTTAGTAATATTAATTTCTTTTTTTTTTGCAATATTTTGCATATATTTTTTAGATTTCTTTTTATCTTTGTTTTCTACAAAACCTTCTTATGATAGGCATCATACCTATGATTAGTTTGTAACGGTCCACAAAGCTTTGTGCTCATAAAGAGCACAATTAAAATACTGAGATTGCTTTGCAAAATTATATTGCATTAAATTTCATGAGAGATTTGGCCAAAGCCAAGATTGTTTGAACTACTTTAATAACTTAAAGGAAGCCCCAAGAACAGTGCCTGGCAGGTAGTATGGGCACACAATAAATGGTGGCTATTATTATTAATATTATCATCTCTTGGTGTTTCTCTTAGTTTCCTAGGACTGCCATAATGAAGTATCACAAACTGGATGGCTTAAAACAGCAGAAGTGTATGTCTCACGCTTCTGGGGACTAGAATCCTGAAATCAAGGTGTTGCGGGTCCCTGTTCCCTATGAGGTCTGCTGTGAAGAACCTGATCCATGCCACGTTCCCGGCTTCCAGCAGCGGCTGGCAGTCCTTGGCATTCCTTGGCTTGCGGCATGATTCGGTCTCTGTCTCCATTCCTTCCTGGCGGTCGTCTCTCTCTGTGCTCTGTGTCCAAGTCTCCCGTTTTTATAAGGATACTCCTTGTATTGAATTAGGGCCCACCCTAACCCAGTGTGGCCTCAGTCGAACTAATGGCATCTTCAAAGAACCAAATATGGCCACATTCCCGGGAGCAGAGGTTCGGCCTTGAACCTGGCTTTGCGGGGAGTGCTCTTCAACCAATAACAGAATTTGCTCACATTTGGCCCAAACACACCTGAACCAAGTCAACTGAACATTTCCACAACTTCCATGTCTTTACATGAACAAGAAAGCAAAGTATGCACCAATGTGGATAATGCTTTAAGCCGAATCTGAGTTCACACTTAGGTGAAATTTGCTTCAATGGAAATGGATGACTCTATTCCTTATCAAAGGATGGAATTTATGAATATATGTCAAACACTGAATTAGGGGAGTGAATGAGTGAAACCATTCCAATCAATTTGACCTGAAATTTCACTGGCTAGCCCAGAAGGCAGTGTCCAGAGGACAGATTTCACAAGGAAAATAACACTAGGTAGCTGTGTTTTACATCTCTGTTCAAACTATAAAGCATTTTCCCATCCTGAAAATGTGGTAGAGAATGATGCAGCAAAACAGAACCCCACAGTTTGACCCTAATCAGCACTAGATAATATCCCCCGGTGAAGATATTACTTAATTTACTGCATAATGGCCAGTGAGCAATACCTACCTCTCAAGTAAACACTCAGCTTCGCATTCTTCACACACATACTCCTTCAATCTAGACAGTATTTCTGAGTCAGAAGTTAAGATTTCCTGCAGGTCTGGAAGAAACTTTTTCTTTGTAAATCAATGTTAGTCTAAAAACATTAGCAATTTGCTAAGAGAAGGGTGATAATCTAATTGCAGCTTGGTTGACAACAAACACTTTAGTAATTTCTCAGAAAAAATATTTCCTGTTGATCATTAAAAGCCAAATTTTTAGTCACTTTCCCCTCTGGATTGAATAAATTCTATTATTTTTGCAACTAGAACAGTAAGTATGGATTTCAAGACTTGTTTGCCTGCGTTTCTTAAAATATTTATGAACATTGAACAGATGAATTTGTTTTAAGCATATTTTTTCATTTGAACACTTTTCCCAATGGTTTTTAATATGGATACTGTTCATCACATATTGAATAAAGCAACTTTTACTTTATTTAATGCCTTGACCCAAATCACATTGTCTCCATAAATATTTTACAGTCTGTGTACAACAAAAGCATGATTACCAAAGTCATGTCTGCACTTGTAGGTAATATACTATAAAAAATAGATTATTTTCCCCTCCTCTTGTTTTTGAGAGAGAGGGAATTGGTGTTTGCATTTGCCCAAGTGGGTTTTTCTTTTTTCTTTTCTCTTTTTTTTACACTAACTAGCTCCTTAGGGGTAGGATGTTAGAAACATGGATTCTGTGCCAAGGTGCTATCTCTATAAAATTCACAAAATAACAAGAAAACATGGCTCGCTTTACTTCTTTCCAGCTGCTTTTCCCCTAAAAGAAGAAATTTTGAGACTTCCACTACCTTGATAAATAGAATGAAACTACTCAGACTGACTGGGAAAAAGGTACACAGCTATTAAAAGAAGCAATATAAAATTCAAGTATTTCTTTCTTTTGAGAGCTAGCAAGCATATTGCCTTATTTTGCAGCATTTGTCACACACTTTGAAGTTAGACCATTTCCTATAAGTATCAATACTTTAGAAATGTATTTAAACATATGAAAAAGATAAGATGGTTTACCAATTCCATGTTTCTTTTTTGCTTTTGCTTTTATGGTATAAAAGTGAAGACACTTTCCGAACTGTTAGTGAAATCCTGCTATCCAGGATAGTTAAACAGGACAAGTTTTCTCTCCCCAGGGATATAATCATTTTATTGTTGAATTCTTATCTATTGAGATAAGCTTATTAAAGCTTATGTACTTAATAAAAGACTTCCCTCGATTGAGGGACCAAGTGGTTTTTTCACAGAGGGGACTCTTAAGCTTTTGTCTCAACTAATTAATGGTCAGTCCCGTTAAAAGCAACCCTCATTAAATGGACTTAAAAAGGAATAAAGAAGTGAAAGAATGAATAGATATTTCATGTGTTTATGTTTTTTCCTATCATCTCAAACTAAAATAGCTATGTCCCATTTGTGTGAAATAACCATAAGTATGTTCCCGCATGTGTGTTTATCTGAATATGCAAAGGAAGTTTGGCTATAATATTTTACAAGTGACATAAAATTACTCTTGGAAAGGCAATATGGAAAACATCCTATCAGCATCTTGCAATCACAATTAGACTTGTGTTTATGCTATCATGTGTGACCATCTTAGCTCTTCCCCTACTACTTTCTTCCAATAATAGATACTGCTTCTCTCAGACATGCATGGCATGAATTGGACACATGAACAAGGCAAACCTGGCTGAACAGTAGCTCCAAGGGACTGACCTGTATTCAGTCAGGTAGAACAGGATTGTTCCCTTGGAATTTTTCACACTGATGCTAATAAAGGAAAACTTTCTTCTCCTTAACGCTCAAGATGCTGTAAGGAAATGAGTTTGGAGCTGCTTGTCACCTTATACTCCACAGTTGTTTCAGCCAGTCTGAGCAATTGAAACTGACACGAAGAATAAAGATAAGTGATGAAGCAAGAGAAGGTCTGATGGCAGTGGCAATTAAGATCCCTATATCATTTTTTCCTAAAAACCAGCTCCATTCCTGCTCTTCCCATAATTTGGCAATGTAAGACAACAAATCCCTCATTTTTGCTTAAAATCTTGACTTGGGTTTTTCTCTATTTCAGCAAAAAGTATCCTGACCAATACAGTGATGGATGAATGAATAGAATTAGTAGTCTCTGCCAGGTGTCAGTGGAGAAAGATTGAAATTTTGCTTGGCTCAACTCCTTCCAATCAGTTTGCTGTGGTAGTAGGCAAACCCTCATATTCCAATTCAAATATAAATGTCTCCTACAAGAAACAAGAATTAAGAAATTATTTTTAACTTCTAGTTTGAAGATGTCAGATTAATATACAACTTTATGTGCTTTTCTTCTTGGGCTGCCCCCCTTCAAAAAAAAAAACAAAAACAACAACTGGGAGTTGTTTTACTTGTATATGCAAAGGAATTTTTAATTCTATAAGGTTAAAGTTCTCTGGGAGTGAGGGTGGAAACACAACTTTATCTTACACAAAATTAAATGTTATCTGTAACCCCAAAACACAGTAAATGAGACAGGTAAAGATTCAATAGGAGTATGGAAAGGCGTTTATGACTACACATCTCAAACAAAGAAAGGAGAGCATAGTTTTCCCAAATAGCCAATGCACACTGGGGATAAAAATAAGCAAACAAAAATGCTTAATGGAACAATGAGAGTAAATGCATGGGTTGAAATTGGTAGCTTGCTAGAACCTTACTAAAACATAGTAACAGGCAACGCTAAACAGGAAATGTACAGTTAGACTATTTTTTCAGGAAAGTCTGTACATAAGGCTTCATAGAGGAGATTGCTTCCAAATTATGAGCAGCCCTAGAGCTTCAGCTGTTTGTTGGCTGGGAAAATATAAAGGGTAAGTCAAACCTCCACCCCCCCAAACACACACACACACACACACACATACATACACAGGAGCCTTCAGTATGAGCCAAAGACACTAACCCAAAGTACTTCATTAAGCCATCCCCTTCATGAGGCTTCTTTAAACAACTGATTCAGGAAGAATTCTTACAATTCAAAAGCAACTAATTATCCCAAACTTACCAGTACAAGATCTAAAAAATATTATAAGTAAAGGCAGGTTTACACTTGGTAGGAAAAAAAAGTGCAACTAAGCAGATAAAAATCATGACTAATTATATTGATATGAACTCAGTACAACTTAGGAAAGATAAAATAAGAAATACATTCAGGATAGACAAACACAATACAGCAAAGGCTAGGATGAAAATTTGAAAGGGAGAATTAAGCCCATTATAGAAATAAATGTAATATTATAGACAACCCAAAAGAAAATAAACATTGCTGGTGATGCAGTTGGATATATGTAAGTCAAAATGATAATAACTGAAGCAAATGAAAATGAACCAAAACTTTAAGTTAGTAAAGAGAAAATAATGGATTCAAAGAATGACAAAGGGGATTTAATATATGTATAGTTGGTATTCCTAAAGAAGAGATGTGAAGAAAATTTTTCAGCTATAATAAAAGGAAACTTTCCAGAAAAAAAAAAAGATTGAATTTTCAAATTGAAAAGTCACAGGAGGAAAAAAAGTGATACAAAGAATCACTTTTCTAGGAGGAAAAAAATGATACAAATAGCCATAGCCTGTAAAGTTACTGGACTTCAACTATATTAAAAGAATCTATTAAACATCTAGACAAAAAGATCAAACCACCTATGGGAGGAGAAATTCAGGTTAGCCTATTTCTCCACAGTAAACTACAACCTGGAAGAGAGCACAGTCTTAGCAACTGATGGTGATTCTCCCACCCTGGGAGAGGGCCTGAGAGTTGATAATGGGTGACATGGGAGTTTGGAGTATTAGGAAGGACTGTCAACCGGTCAGAGTCACTCTAATTTCTGGACTGCCTTTTTCTTAAATTGAGGACCTGTTGGTTTCTCTCTCCATGTCTATATTTACAATTCCAGAAAAGATTTTTCTCCTGTTAATCACAAAGGATACACAAAATGTATCTGCTCCTGTTAGGACCAATCCCTCTACTTCTAACACTGGCTTCTAGCCCCGCCCCTTCTGGTTAAGGCTTTAGCTCCTACAGGTATACTTTTCCTTTCCTACATCATTTTTACATTTCTACTGTTTCATCCCTTCACCAATAGAGCATACTGCTATTTTTCTCCCCTCTGAAATCACTTCCTAATCTCCCTTTCTCTCCTCAACCCATATAAGTCAGGTTGTTCCTTCAGCAAGTCACTGAAAATTCCCCTACAAAGATCCTTAACCACCTGCATCTTGGCAAATCCAACCATCTATCTCCTCTTCATACTATATTCTATTGCCTAACAAACATTATTATAAGAATTATAGGGTCCATAGGAAGCTTATACTCTATTTCAGATGTATTGGGGCTAAATAGACTTCTGTAGACATATGTTGGAGCCATAACCTCTTAGGTGGCCCACAGTCTCCAAAATATTCTCCATAAAGCTCTCAAAGGAGTGAAAAACCTAGTCTTGTCACTCCTGTGTTAAAACCTTTCCGTAGCCCTCTGTTACCTCCTAGGATAACAAAGCATATGAGAACCCTTGCAATCTAAGTCTTGCTTCCTGCATCACTATTCAGCACTCCATACTGCACCATACATCTTGATAGTACTGAGCTTCCTAAAGTCATTTGAGCTCATCACACTGTGCCATGTCCCCATGTCTTTATACATGTCTTTGAGCTCATTCTGTGTAGAATGCCATTGGTCTGCCTGCAAAGTTCTTGCCCATCCTTTAAAAGGCAACTCAATTGTTAGCTTTTCTTTGAAATCTTTACCTGGTAATCTCTCTCTTCTATCTCTCTTTCACTTTCCCTCTCTTTCTCTTTTCTCTTTCTCTCTCCTCACCACCAAACTGAGTTAATTAATTCCTTCCCTGTGTCACAAAACGTGGATCAGTCCAGTACTACTGTACTTCTCATGTTAGGTTGTAGACACTTTTTAAAATGTTGCTGAACTCCACTGGACTGTGAGTTTCTTGAGGACCCAGACTTTCAGTATTGCATTCCCAGCACACAAGCCAATGTTTAATTTAGAGGAGGGAAGCAGGTGAGAAAGAGAGCAGGAAAATAAAAGTTGTCAAATGAATGAATGAACTTTCATCAACAATATTTTTGTAGAAAAATATTTTCCAATTTCCAGAAAAAAGTAATTAGGAACTCAATTTCTATTCTTTAAGTCTTTATGGGTTACTTCCTGTGGTTAAGCTAGGTGTTCTTAAGGTGAAGCCTAAAAATTCACCCTTAAAAATTCACAGATAGGTTTAAAAGGGAGACTATCAATACCCCTAAACTCAGGCAAATGTTGTGTATATTTACATATGTGTATTATTTTTTCCAGGGAAAAGGCCAATAGTTTTCAACAAATTGACATCTATGAATTAAAGCACAGCTAAGGAGGTACTATAGTGCACATGAGAGCTTGGTTTTAAAAGTACAAGACACTTGTGATATTTTTGCAGTAATTGCAAAGAAGATAATATATCAATTCTAAGAGACAACAATAGGGGGTTTAAGGGGTATGGGGTTTTTCTTTTGGAATAATGAAAACATTCTAAAATTGACTGAGGTGATGACAGCACACCTCTGTGACTAATGTGGGAGCCACCGAGTGTACACTCTGAATAGATTGCACAAAGCACAGGACTGCACAACAAAATGAATCCTGGGGTAGAAGATGGACTGTAGTTGACAGAACAAATATGAGAACATTCTCTCATGAACTATAACAAGTATATTATACTAATGCATAGTGACATTAACCAGGTGGGTTAGGGGAAAATACACCAGACATAAGATATTTCATAGTTTGTAAGAATTGTTTCACAACAATGCAAGGTGTTGATAGTGAGATGATGTATGGGAGCCCTATCTGATGATATGCTGTTTGTTTTATAAGTTCACAACTTACACTATACACTTATTGTTTATGGATGTTCATGTATGAGTGACAAACTTCAATTAAAGAGTTAAAAAAAAAAGTATAAGACACTGAAAATATTACTATATTTTTTCCTGTACACTAGTTTGGCCCTTTGTGTTAAATATTCAAACTTTCAAGCAAATTACTTCTATAAATGAAAGAATCCAGTTATGTGAGGTGCCAATACCTTAGTAGAAGGAACAGTGGCATGCTTTAAAAATGAAGGTGCAAGCTGCTCACAAGCAGTCCATGAGTTCAATCTACCTGGGCTGGGCTAGACTAGACTGGGGGCCTCCTATCCCTGAGTCTGGGGCTTGCGGATCCAGTAATAGTCTTCTGTCCTCTTTCCTCCTTTTCTCCCTCCTTTTATCTCAAACCATTATTTGAGAAATAATAGTTATTTAGCATGGAGAATCAGCCCCACTTCCCCAGTCAATCTCTTTTTCTCTCTCCCTTTGCCAAGAGTCGGGGAGGAATTGCTGGATTTGGCAGCTGTCAGCCCATCATTATGGGCTCACTGTCCCATCTGCCCTACTTAGATTGGTGCAGTCACAGGGGGTTTTACCCAAACAGGCTCTCAGGGGAACAGTAACATACCTCTTGATTTGGCTGTGAAGTTATACTTGTGATTATTAATAGACAAGATAAGAGGCTAGTGCTCTATTCATCCACGTTAGAGCTAATTATTCCGTTTGATCTAAGCTGATTATAATACTGATAGATAACCACACCACATTTATAGCTACAGCAAGCAGTGGCCAAGAGTCGAGTTAGTCCTGCCATTTGGGTTTATCAGATAGGAAAGAGGGTGGGGGGAGGGGGAAGAAGAAGCTGCTTTGGTTGATTAGCAATGTGCAGCATGGGACCATTTATAATGAAGCATATCATTTAAATTTTCCTTTACAAATGAGTCCAACGCGTGTTGCAGGCTGCAGGCTCTGTTAATTGTCACAAACATTGCTTTTTTTTTTTTTTTAACATTATTAGCTCTTTGGCAGGATCTCCATTGTTGACTAAAAACTTGGCATGATCAGGGCTTGCTGAATAATTTAGGTGGTTGGCAGCTGGAGAAGGAGAACACACACATCTAGGCAGACAGACATGCTGCTTGAGCGCTTTATATAATAGGATTGTATACAAAGCAGAGTACAGTCGGCAATGACTTCTGTGTCTGTTTATAGGTAAACACTGATGTTAGTTTTATAGGAAAACTGGAGGGATACTTCTCACAAATCGCATGTGGCATATGAGACAGATGCACTGGAGGACTGTTCAGATGACTTGGATCATCTCTGACTCTCACAGAATGTGATTGCTGGAGGCTTTGCACACCAGCACTTATGCTGCCTCTGGAATGATGCATTTGAGGCCTGCACTGCTGGCCATAGAAGCACTGAGGAGAGGGAGAGCCACCTCTGGTCTGGCAGCAGACCAGAAAGACTAGTGAGTCAAACACCACAAAACACAGTAATTTGGGATGCCCATGTATATGATTATGGTTAGGGGGAGCACACAGTTGTTGACTTGGGTGGAAGGCCATGGAGAAGGTCACGGCTAACATAATCTACTGATTCAGTTGGATGTGCAGTACCAGTTAGGGTGCTAGTCAGGTTCAAGAGATGAAAAACTCAATCTAAACTTCCTGAAGCCAGCAGTATTTATAGGCTCAAGTTTGGTTCAAGACAACAGCAAGCGATAGACTTAAGCACAAGGGTAGAGCATAGTTGATAAAGACTCAAATGATGTCATCAGTACACCATTTCTTTGCCACCATCATTTTTCCTTCCAATGTGCTGGCTTCCTTCTCAAAAGAGACTTGTCTTGATGACACATTGATCACCACATCTCCAGGCTCACATCAACCCTTTCTTCGAAGCCTGTAAGAAAGAATGAGTGAGATAGGGCCAGTTCTGAGATTGAGCCTTTATGTTCTACTGACCAAACATAAGTCACGGCCCCTTTCTTAAAGCAATCATCTCAGAGCAAGGGGCAAGATTTGGAAAGAGCAGGACATCCACATGAAATCTGGGAACTGTACAAGAAGGAAGGACACTAGGTGGCAAAGAAGAAGAAGAGGAGGGGGAGGAGGAGGGGGAAAAGGAGGAAAAGAAGGATAAAACTAACAACATAATGGGTACAGTTTCCCTTAGCTTGTTTTATTTTAGGGACTGAGGTCAATTTCTTCTTTTTTAAATTATTTTATTTATTTATTTATTTATATTTTTTAATTTGTAAAGAAGCTTTAGATTACAAAAATGTTACATAAAAAATACAGGGGATTCCCATATGCCCCACTCCCTTCCCCTCCCACATTTTCTGGCATCAACATCTTTAATTAGTGTGACACATTGTTATAATTGATGAACACATTGAAGCATTGCTACTAACCATGGACTATGGTTTACATTATAGTTTATACTCTGCTCTGCACAATTTTATAGGCTATGGCAAAATGTATAATGGCCTGTACCTGTCATTGCAATGTCATGCAGGACAATTCCAATGTCCCAAAAATGACCCCATGTTACACTTATTCTTCCTTCTCCCTCCCTTCAGAACCTCTGGTAGCCACTGCCTTTATATCAATGATAAAAGTTCTTCCATTGTTAGAATAATAAGTCCATAATAAGATAATAATACATCTTCTTTAGTCCATTGTTCATTCCCCAATCTTAAGGATTTTGGGATGGTGATGCCCACTCTGTTTCTAATTGAGAAGGGGCTTAGATCCCATGGGGCAGATGGAACTATCTTGCTTGCAGTTTCAGACACTCTCTGCCCCTTGAGATAGGCATTGTTCATCATCACCTCCTTGTTAGCTGTCCTGGGTGAGTCCAGTGAACTGGAGAGTAGGTATTGCAAACTCTGCTGAGACTCAGGGCTTAACTGGCACCTGAACAGACCAAAGATTTTAAGTTTCTGGGACATATATTTAACAAAAATAGTGCTAATTATCCATTCACATGAAAGGGGCAAAAGAGCCATGTGTAGGGATACTATGGGTCTAATTTTGTTACACTAGGCAGCATAAATTCCAGAGAAGGCCCACTGACAAAATGCTGAATTCCTGAGCTTGTCTGCCCTGCCTATAGTGTCTAGATGTCCCTAGAGCCCTCAGGAACTCCATGGTTTGAGGCACAGTTTATTGTGGCTGTCAATGAGATCCTGTTGAGAGGTACATAAGCATAACCTCTGGAATGACCACCCAACTCACTCTGAAATCTCTTAGTCATAAAAATTCATTTGTATTTAACATTTCCTCCCTTTTCCAGATGCATTTCTAGTTGGTGCTTGGTAATAATCCCTCAGTGCCAGGGAGGCTGATCCCCAGGAGTCATGTCCCACATTGGGAAGAATCAATTTCCTCTTAGCTGTCTTACTTACTGGCCTAGGACTAACTTTTTTTTTTTTTTTTTGAGGTACCAGGAGCTGGTGATTGAACTTGGGACCTCATCTGTGAGAAGCTAGCACTCAACCCCTGGGCTACATCAGCTTCCCAGAGCTGGCTTTATTGTTTGTTTTGCTTGTTGTTGTTGTTGTTGCTATTTCAGGAGGCAACGGGAACTGAACCTGGGGCCTCCCTTGTGGAAAACAGGCGCTCAACTGCTTGAGCCACATCCACTCCCTGGGACTAACTTTAGAACAATAAAATATATGAATGAAATGCCTGAGCAGATATGCAGCCATAGTCAACCTACTTCAGTCTATGTGATGCAGCAAGAACTAGACCCAGACATGTATAACTGCAATGCAGTAAAAATTGCCTTACATAGCAATAAACTGAGCCCAATTTGTCAACATGACTGCACCCCTAGTCTATAATGAATAAAGACAATCCTCCTTGATCCCAAGCTTCAAATGAATTCCCTCACTCCAACATAGTATCACACTGGTTTTTCATGAGGTCCTGGATTTAGAAGTAATTTGTTATCTAGGAACTTTATTATTCTTCTCCCTGAACTAAGAAATAAAAGAAGCTTGAGAATATTAAATGAACAAAAAGAATTAATTATTTCAGAAGCAAGCAATGATAATACTATTACTGTTATTATTATACTCATAGACTAAATCCTGAAAACAAGGAAAAATATACATAATCTATATATTATTTACTGGCTGAGACAAGGGGGAAGATTTTGAAACTGACATGATAATCAAAACTATTAAAAAATTCTAAACTCAGAAATTGAGAAAAATTTAAAATTAAAAAAAAAGAATCTTTTTCTCACTCTCTTGCTTTCCGGAATGTCTCTATTCCTGTATGGCTCCTTCATTCACTCTTTTTTTTTAATTAGAGAAATTGTGGGTTTACAGAAAAATCATGCATAAAATATAGGCTTCCCCTATACCACCCTATTATTAACACTTTGCTTTACTGTGGTATCTATGTTACGATTGATGATAGCACATTTGTATAATTGCACTATTAATTACAGTTCATGGCTTACCTCAGGCTGCATTGTTTGTGTTGAACCATCCCATAGATTTTTTTTTTAAATTCTTATTTAGTGGCATATATACAACCTCAAATTTCCCCTTTTTAACCATATTCAAATATATAATTCAGTGCTGTTAATTATGTTCACAATGTTCTGCTACCATCACCACTGCCCATTACCAAAACTTTTCCATGATTCCAAGCAGAAACTGTGTATAATTTAAGCTTTACTCTGTCCCTTCCCCTCATTCACTCTTTAATTATTTATTTATTCACTCACCATTCATCCATTCTACAAATGAGTTTTAAGCAACTAATAAGTGCCAAACATTGTGTCAGTTCCTGGTAATATAGGATAAGTAAAACAGTCCTCAGGAGATGAAATATAGTGAGGCAAGACATACAGATAAAGAGATGATTAAAAGGTCTTTTAGTAAGACAATAAGCTTTGTACAGAGTCCTTTATTTCAGGCAGAGGAGCTGTAGTTTCAAGGAACACTGCCTAGAAGGGGTGATGTCAGAGCCAAGTCCTACAGGACAGGGGGTTTGCAAAGCACTGTGGGAAAGGAAGAACATCCTGAGTTAGGGAAGATATAAGTCAGTATGTCTGAAGTCTAGAATGCCATGAACAGAATGAAGTTCAAAAGAAATGAAGTTCAAAAGACAATGAGAGAGAAGTGGGTGTAGCTCTGTGGTTGAATGTCTGCTTCCCATGTAAGTTCCCTGGTTCAATCCCCAGGACCTCCTTAAAAAAACAAACAAACAAGAGTCTGGTCATAATGCATAACTAAAGTATTTGGATTTTATCCTGACATCACTCTGGAAGCAGAGTGCAGGGTGAATAAGACTTGTTTAAGACCAGAGGCTGAATGACAGAAATGATGAGACTATGAAAGAACTAAGGGGGTGGTAGTGTAGAGGTTGGGAAGGAGACCAAAAAAAAAAAATTGAGAGATTTAAGGAGATAGAACTGACAGGTCATTCTCCTTCCTTCTGTCGGTTTCTAGCACAGGATATTCTATTCTTTGACCTTTTCTTCCATGTATTTTTCTACAAGTCACCAATCGACTATCATGTGAGCCTCTGTCTTTACATTTCCTCAAGCTAAATGGAAGAAAAATGGCTCATGGATTTACCTGATAGCCCATTGACTATGGTACAACACTTTTAAAAAATTAAAAACACTCTCTTCAGTAGTGTTAGGAATAACAAAGTTTTGAATTGGCCGCAGGCTCCAAGTACTTTTGCTTAAGTAATCATGCTGCGTTGCACAACTAGGGCAACATTCAAAAAGAGTTCCTGTGGTTGTATAATGTATCAGCCCTATGTTCAAGTTCAGGTGAAGGTAGCCTGCAAGAACGGCGAGCAGGTTTTACCATGACTTTCTTGGACTTCCCTCTGAAACTTCAGTCTGGCTCTAGAGCTGACCCTCAGATCCCAGGAAGAAGTTTTATGAAAAAGCAAGACACAGAGAAAGAAAGTTTTGCTCTTCTTTGTACTTTGGATATTTAGCATACAGCCAAAGTATTGTTAGCACTCCACCAGGAGAAACAACAGGCTGAACAGAAGGCAAACATTTTAATATAATTTCCAACAATATTATTACTATCCTGTGCTTCCTGAATGAACATCTGATTACTATTAAACTTTATTCCCTGGAAAAATAATTCTCTCCAATCGTATAGGCATTCTTGAATTATAGCCAAAAAATATGTTTCAGTAGTTCCTTAAAATATACATTTCATTATATATTAATGAATCAAACAAATCAATGTTCTAAGAGACCATTAGATTCGTTTTTCATGCATCCATCCATCCTTCTAAAAATGTAGTCAAATAAAACCCAATATACACAAGCACTACCAATTAAAAGCATCACAACTGATAACTTTATCCAGATATAATTTTAAATAGGATTCAGGAAATACGTATACCAAAATGATACTGACAAAGGCTGAAAATCCCACACTTATTCTACTGTCATATTCTACTCTCTATTTTTGTGGTAATCAAGTGATGATAGAAAGGTCAAAATGATTAACTAACCAATGGACTTGAACAACTACATATTAAAAAACAGATAAAAGAGAAATGTATTTTTATAACTTTAATTAGTTAATAATTGATGACATTCGGATATATGAAATATTCTACTAGTAAAAAGTTGCACAAGAAGGGAGATGAATGAACTTCCATCTGTAGTTCAAGTGATTAAAGCTCCCTTTCCCCTACTTTGAAAAGTTAATGTGAAGACACTATTAGGCAGATTTCATATTTTAGCATATATTTGAAATGGGACAAGAGTCCTTCAAAAATCTCTTTTTAATATCTCACTATTATTATAAAATTGGAAAAAGATTGTACTTGATAATTTTAATAAATGCCTTATTAATCCCAGTTTTATTTTTAAGTTACAGCTTCTGAAAGCAGGGCAATTCGTCTGAGGTCAAGCCATGCTTCCCCAACACACCCAACTCCTCTCCTCTGCATCCTGGCCACTATAGTGCAACTCACTGGTCTTTTCAGATCCTCCAAAGTAGCAGGCTCCTTCTGTTAAGGGTCTTCACCCATCCCCAGTAGATTCTGATATAATTGGTAGAGTACAGGTCTTTTTAAACATATCCCCAATGATCCTAATGTGCAGCCCAGATCCTTGAGAGCAGAGTCTTTACCAGTTTTATTCACCCCTCTGCAGGGTCTAGGACACTGTAACATTCAAGAAATATTTGTTAAATGAAAAATTAAAAAGAAAGAAAGAGAAAGGGAGGGAAGTATGAGAAAATTGGAACTACCCAACAAATTGACAAACTTCCTCTGGCTTCTTTATTTCTCATGAATAAACACGTATTTCTTCTAATGCAATAGTGGCAACTCTTAGCTCTTTGAGCTCACAAGAGCCTCTGGAGCACAAGAACCTTTTAATAAAATAGCTCCTCTCTGTTATAAATCATTCATGGGGAAAGAGATTCTTACAGGACTAGCAGTGCTGCTCTCTTTGATGAATCTCATAAAGATAAAGAGTTTAACAGACTCATAAAAAGGTTGTTCATGATGAACTCCAAAGGCCTATGCTACTTGTGTACACATTGCTACAGAATGCCCAGCATGAAGAATTAAAGAAACTAGTGGTTGATTATCATGCTCAAATCATTCAATGCATTAAGTCCCAATAATTCTTGAAATGGAAGTTAGCTTTATATAACCTTGAGATTTCTAGAACAACGCTACTGTAAAATGACAAAGGTCTTAGAGAAAAAGAGAAACTTTAAAATGGAGTAAAACATAACTATATATTCTATTCTATTTTGTGTGTCTTCCAAAAAGATAAGTAGATGCCTCTAAGAAATGGCCTTATAAAGGACAGAAGGACCAATAATCATGTTGAAAGCTAAACCATCTCTTGAATATTTATCATATGTCAGGGATCTTGCTAAAGCTTTATGTATTTGATCTCGTTTGATTCTCACAATAACTCTTTGAGATAAATACCACTCTTCATCTTTAGAGTTAATCAACATGCTGAAATCCTTACTGCTGTAAGTGGAAAAAGTGACTCTGAACCCAACCTCGTTGTCAGCAGGACCATGCTACACCTCTATCCTCTCCTTACTCCCCTCAGAGGCTCCCAGGGATGTCTTTTTATCTTATAAATTATAAAACAAATCCCAGCTGCATGGCCATTTCTTCCAAGAATTTTTCTTACATCCTTCTCTTACTGGGTATGGGCCTGTTGTATTACTAAGGCTAATTTTTTTTTAATAGGTTTAATGCTTAACACAATCAAGAATTTTTGATTGAGTTGTTGATAGGTAAAATTAGCACAAACTTCTTTCTCTATTTCACACTTAAACACTTAAAAACATAAGCAACTCTCCACTTCTAGATAACCACAAGAATTGAAAATAGGGACTTGAATAGATATTTGTACACTAACATTCATAGCAGCATTATTCACAATAACCAAAAGGTGGAAGCAACCCAAGTGTCGATCAATGGAATAATGGATAAATAAAATGTGGTATACACTTAGCAATGGAACAGTATTCGGCTATAAAAAGCAGTGAAGTTCTGATACCATACTACAACATGAATGAATCTTGAAGACGTTATGTTGTCTTCACAAAAAGACCCAAAAAGACATAGCCTTCCAGGTCTTAGTTTAACAGACTGCTATGTCAATGACCACACAATGAGTTGGCTTAATGGGAATTTAATGGCTCATGGTTTCAGAGGCTAGATGCTTTGCTTCCTCTCGGGGTCAACACGTTCCAGTGCTGGCTTGCCACAATCCTTAGGGTTCCTTGGCTTGCATCTCTGCCTCACATTATACTGTGATGCTCTCTCCTATCTCTTCCAGGTTCCATGGCTTCCGGCTTCCGGCTCCAGCAGCTTTCTCTTATAATGTCTGAATTTGTTCTGCTTATAAAGGATTTTAGTAATCTGGATTAGGGCCCACCCTTATTCAGTTGAGCAACACCTTAACTAAAATTAACATCTCCAAAAGGTCCTATTTACAATGGATTCACACCCACAAAGATGCAATTTAAGATTGAGAACATGTCTAAGTTGTGGTACATGATTTATTCTGCCATATACCACTTATATGAAAGACCTAGAATAAGCAAATTATTGGAACAGAAAGTACATTAGAGGTTACAGCGATTAGGGGAAGGGGGAAATAGAGAACTATTGTTTAATGGTTACTGAGTTTTTGTTTTGGGTGAGGGAAAAGTTTTGGTAATAGATAATGGTGAAGATACCACAGCACAGTGAATATGATTAATACCATAGAAGTGTACATGTAACAAAGGTCAAAATGGAAATATTATGTTATATATATGTTACTACAATAAAAAGGCTTTTTAAAAAACTAAGTATCTCAAGTTTTCTGGTGAAATTTGTTTATTTTTTGTGGACTTGCGATGCCATCACTAACACCTACAGCTTCACTCAGTGTCTTCTATGAACCAGGCACTTCTAGAGACTCTACATGTCTCATATCTTATTTAATCTTAAAAATTACTGTCTTAAAGTAATTATTGCCATTTACTAGTTGAGGAAGCTTGGACTTTGAGAAGATATATAATCTGGTCAAGGTAAAAGAGTTAGTAGGTGGCAGAACTAGAATTCAAACATTGTCTGATGCCAAAAGTTTCTACTATATCAACTAGTTCCCAGGGAAAGGACTGGATATTTCTGCATTAAAAAAACCACTTATTCAACTCTTTTCTTTGACTTAATTAAGAATTTAAGAATCTTTTCTTCCCATGGCTGGCCCTTAGAAACACTGCTCTTTACTCAAAGAAAAGGAAATGTTAAAATGGATATGTGGATTCTAAAGAAGAAAACTGATTTTAAGGGAAAAATTTTTTTCAAAGAAATTTAATTAAATAAGGAGAAGCCAGAGTACATGACAGCATGGCAAATGATGCTGTTCATGACCACTTGGCTCCAGGGAGAGATGCTTTTCAGAGAAAAGCCAGAACTTGAGTAAAACATTTTTCATCTGATCACAGCCAAGCATTTTATCTTTTTAAGCAACACCAAGTGCAAATTGTGTTTGTTTTTGAAATTATGATCTCTACTTTACAAGTGAAATTCCACGCACCAAAGTGTGAGTTTATTTTGATAAAACCACATTTCAGATTCCACATGCAACTGGGTATAAAATCAGGACATGTGGGGTTTTTATAAAAGTCAAAATCTGGTAATTAGCATGAAAACTGTTCTTTGAATCCTGAAACTATTGAAGATAATAGAAATAAAAGTTCATGGAAATGCCAAGAATTTCATGCTTGCTAAACCTTCCCAAAGAGGCCAAAGTGCCAAGGTGTACACCATTCTAATCTATTATATTTTAACTGTTTAAGTCTTTTTGTAACTTAGTACTTTCTATAAAGGTTTTTCCTGTTTTTTAATTGTCCAAATTGGAGTTGAGCTTCACCAACAATGAAAACAATATCCTAGACCTGAGTACACATACTAGCATTTAGCCAGAAAAAGAAGCATTGCATAAACCCTTTAAAAGTAGTTCCAGGGCATCTAAAGTGTGGGCTATAAGGTGGACCATTGACCATGAGGTGCAGTGGTGCTCAGAGACGTATTCACCAAATGCAATGAATGTCTCATGATGGTGGAGGAGATTGTTGTTGTAGGGGGAGGAGTGAGGTGAGCGGGGTGGGGAGTATATGGGGACCTCATATTTTTTTAATGTAATATTAAAAACATAAATAAAGACAAAAAAATTAAAAAAAAGGTCCAAAGAGAAACTTAGGATGGATTATATGAGAAGCAGTTGGAATCCAGATATCCCAGGCTTCCTGACTGATACCATTTTGTCCCTGATTTGAGAGTGTGTGTGTGTTTTAAATGCCAGCTTTAACAGTAAAAAAATATTTAAATAAAATCTACCTTGGCAAGTTTCCAGCCCAAATTGGTAACTGGATGCCGGATTCTGTTGATTTCAATAGCTGCATCACCTCCTGTTCTCTAGCACACCTCAAACCTATATTATTATTTAGTGGAGGAGTAGTAGGATTTAATGTTTCAAGAATTGGCAGCAGATTTCACCAGCAGTCCTTAAACAGCAGCATATTGTATTTATTTGTATACTGCATTTAATCCAATGTATGTAATTCTATCTCCAAATTCAACATTTGTTGGCCATTAAATAGGGAATGATTCTGTTTAAGTCAAAACAGCAGTCAAAACAGGAACAATGCTGTATTATAGCTTGGATGTGAACTAAATAGTTGATACCAATTTTTTGGAAAACAACCAATGTCTTTTATTTCAAATAATACACCCTATTTTTATAGAAAGTAAGTCAAACCTTTAGTTACATAGAAAAACCATTTCAAATACACAAGGGGAATTTACTTGTATTAAAATACTCCAGAATAGTTTCTTAGAAGATAGTGTCACATATGAGATGAGAAGTAATGAAATACTGACATTCTAATATGTGTATGATAAGCATCTAAATAACATACTGATTTAAAGACAGTTAACATTCTTAATGCAATTAACTTTTTTTGTATTTCACTATTTATTTATTTAGGCAGGGAATGGGGAGGAGACAGGGAATGGGGGGTGTTTAAAGAGAAAAGTGTAAAAATAAATCAAAGTTACTTAGATTTGAAGATATAAAATATAAAATTGATCTGCACTTAGCCTCTGTGTAGTATGGTTCAACTATATATCATAAATTGAAGGAACCCAGATTATTTATGTTATAGGTTCTAAATTATTTATTCCACCCAAATTGCATCCTTTTATCTTCTTCTTATTCGATCTAGACAAAATCATTTAAGTAGGCAGTGGGCAAGTGAAATAATGCTACCATCTGGGGCTAAGAAAACCAAGGGTAGAGTGCCAAGGATCATGAGCCAAATGATGGACCTACCGCCCCAAATCTCGAATGATGTCTCCAAGTGGCCTCATATGCTTAATGTGTTCCTCACTGGCTGAGTTTGCAGAGCACACAGACTGAGAACAACTTTTATGGTAAGGAAAAACAAAAAGGAAGCCATTTTTTTCTTTTAACTCCTTAGCAGAGTAGAACATGACTAACGATTAACTTGGGAACCTGGGAAAATCACTTCACCTTCTGGGTCTGCTTTTTTTATCCATGAAATAAAGCAGTTAGATTAGATGAACTTTGGTTCAGTCTGATTTAAGGAGCATTTCTTCATCACCTATTACATTAGGTGCTACAGGTGCAAAGGTGAATAAGACATATCCCTGTCCTGGAGGAATTTAGAGTAGTAGTACATAAGTAGATCGTTGCAAGATAATGTGGGTTACAAGAGCTATAGTTACAGAGTTCTCTAAGGATCAAAGTTATATTTTATGAATATTTACTAATACTTTTTCTCAATAATTTTTCCTCAAGAAGAGGAAAACTCCTGCTCCGATCTCAGAGAGGAGGAGGGAACATGAGGGAGAGTCGAGGGAAGGACATGGGACAAGAGCCATGTTATTTCGTTTCCAAGAAGAGACAAGGGAAAAAAATGAGAAAGGGAAGCCAAGAAGCCTCACATTCAAATGACTTAATTATCTCTTAGCTGTCTTGTGCAATGCCGCCGTGATTTATCTGTCCAACTTGGTCTGTGAGCAGCCAAAGAAAAGGCTCTGTCTCCTTCCTAATAACTACAACTTTTGCAATCAACAAAGAATCAGATACGTTTGGCAATCACAAAAGTGGTCAAAGAACTGAAAAGGTGTATTTACAGTCAAAATGTAACAGACATTGTCGATGATTTTGTATGATTAGTAAACTTTTTCCCTCTGCCAACCAATTCATTTCATTTTTAAAATCCATAAGGGCTGGGGACTGAAGTGCGAGCATGTGCAGTTTTTGATATTCTGTAATTTAAAACTGCTATACCTGACTCCTTCTCTTTACAAAACTCCAAATCACCAAGGACAGCTGCCTGGATAGCTGTATGTGTATACATGTTTTTACTCCTTTGGATTTCTTTGAGAAGTGACCTACACACTGATAATTTTTGTTGCCAAGTTTCTGAAGATAGAAATAATACTCTGAATAAGAAGATTGGAAGATTTCCTACGAATGGCTTGGAATAGAGCCTTTGCGATTTTTAATACTCTTTTCTTGCTATGTGTTGGGTCCAGTGCTTCAAAATGGGAAAATATATATCTGAGAGTGGAGGGAAAACATCCTTGCCAAACAGATGTTGGTAAATTGCCAGCTGAAACAAAGTTGTGAGGTTGGTGACAACAAGATTGGTTTCTAGAGGATATTTAGAAAGCAAAGAGTCTGGCTTTGCTATCATTTCCCGCAGGAAGGGCCTGGATGATGGGCTACAGCACATTACCAGCTAGTATCTTGCTTCCAAACATCTGGATTCCTAGTCTCATCCATTTAAAAATGATTTACTCATTGTAGCTTGTTGTTTGTTGATATTTCAGCCAAGAGAGAAAACATTCAGCCACCTCTTCTCCATATATCCATTACTTGGCTTGCCCTGCCAGGATCTTTTATTTTTAAAGATTCAAAGGAGCTCTTCTTTAAATCTCTTTTTCTTCTTAAAAACAAATCTAATATTTAAATTTCTATTGGTTGTATTTTTGTAGTGTACCCTTATCAAATCAAGGGTAAAAGGAAATTCAAGCAAACATGTCCAAAGCAATAAATGTTTTTGTCTCAGTTATTCAGACAGTTGAAAGTGAAATATATTTAGGGTTTGAATTACACAGAAAATTGATTTATATTTCACGTTATTTCATTGGTATAGAACAGCAGTGCACAACCAGGTTTTTACATCATTTGGGAAATTTTCATAATAGGTATGTTCAGACCTTACCCAAACCTATTGAAGCAGGTGAGACACAGCAATGGTTAATTTGAAAAAAAAATAAAACCAAAAAACCAAAAACCTCCCCCAACACAAAAGGACAAATACTGCAAATTCATAGCGTGAGAAACTAGAATAAAGGTTATCAGGGGCCAGAGTGGAAGTCCAGAATAGTGAGTTAGTGCTTAAATTGTACAGAGTTTCTATATGGGGGGAGAGGAGGGATGAAAAAGCTTTGTAAATGGATGGTGGTGATGGTAGCACAACATTGTGAACATAATTAACAGTACCATATTATATATTTGAATGTGGTTAAAAGGAGGAAATTTTAGGTTTTATATATGTTACTAGGATAAAAATTTTAAAAATAAGCATAGAACTATGCAACACAGTGAACCCTAATATAAACCATGGACTATAGTTAATAGCACAGTTTCAATAATATTCTTTCATCAATTATAACAAATGTACCATACAAATGCAAAATGTTAATAATAGGGATGGTAGATGGGAACTCTGTATTTTCTGCATGATTTCTCTGTAAACCTATAACTTCTGTAGTTAAAAAACTTGCTGTAAAAGAAAAACATTGATAGTTTGACTATATTAATATTTTTTTAAGAAATGTTCATCTAAAGTCAACACTGTGAATGAAAAAGCAAACTACAGAGAGGAAGAAGATATGTAATAAATATATTTTGTTAGGAGCTCAATCCAAAAAATTTTTTTTCATACAAATCGTTTTTTAAAGTAAGGCAGTTCTGTTTAAAAACAAACAAGTAAGAGACTGGATAGCCATATGGTGATAAAATATGTAAAGGTGTTGAATTTCATTATAAATCAGGAAAATGCAAATCAAAGTACCATGAGAAACCACAATGTACCCACCAGAAAAGCTAATTGAAAAGATAATAACAAGTGTTGGAGAAAATGTGAAGCCACAGGAACTCCTATATTGAAGGTAAAAGTATTAATTGCTACAAGTACTTTGAGAGTTTGGCAGTATCTCCTAAATTTGAATATACATAAGCCTCGTGATAAAGATAAGCAATTCCATCATACATATTTATCTAAAGAAATGTGTATACATGTGTGCTGAGAAGCATTGAAAAAAATGTTTGCAGCGGACTATTCATAACTGTTAAATGTCTATCAACAAGATAATGGACAGGTAAATGGTGCTATATTCATGCACTGGAACACCATCCAGCAGAGAAAAGTAACTACAGCAGTATGCAACATCACGGGTGAATCTCACAAATATGATACTGAGCAAGAGAAACCAGACACAAAGCATATGTTATTTTATTTATAGAGTTTAAAAAGTAAAAAAGAAAAGCAAGGAAGCAATTATCATGAAAGTCAGGATAAGGGATACCATTTAGGAGGAAAAGATGTGGGTTCTGCCTGAGATGAGGCATGTGGACGTCTTCTGGGAGGCCAGCGATGTGCCACATCTTGACCTGGTAGGTGGCTACCTGGTTGTTTGTAATATTTTATTAAGGTGTATGCTATGTGTTCTGCACTTTTCTGTGTGTTATGTTTTCACAATTTTTGAAGTTTAAGATAAAAATAAGCTAAGAAATGTTTCTCCCAAAGACCTCTCTGCAAAACTTGACACTTTTGACCACATCGTTTATTAAATGCCCTAAACAAAAGAGGATATTCATTATGGTTAACAAACACCTGTAAAGGGAATGGTCATCCACGGTATTCAGGACAATACAAAACTGACCTTATGAAATAGAATTCTCCCTCGATACTCCTCCAAATATCCCAGTCAGTTTTTCTTTAGCCTCCTTCAACTCTTCCTTATATTTTGTTAAGTCTCGGGGTTTTACCTTGTGCCTCTTCTATTCTGACTTTATGAGCTCTCACAGGAAAGCTCACAGCTCTCAACATCCAGAGAGTCCAAACTGAACGTATCTCTCACCTCTAACCTTCTCCTCTTCCTGTTTACCCACCTCATTTCGTTCATTCACTAATAAAGTTTATTGAGTACCAACTTAAAGTAGGCAGAACAGTGGCCCCAAAGATATGTCTAGACCCTAATCTCCAAAACCTGTGTACATGATATGGTATGGCAGTTTGATATTTATGACCTCCAAAAAGAGATTGATTATGTTTGTAAACTTGTCTTTTCCTCTGGCCATGATATCCTTTGATTGCATTAAATGCAAAGGTTTTATTCTTACTTGATTATGTTAAGTTTAGGGCTTTGATTTGACAACCTCATTAGGGTGTGGTCAGGGTTGAGTCTCCACTCCCCTGGTGGGCTATATAAACAGACACTCAATCAAGCAGAACAAGGAAGTAGATATACAGAGAAGATACACAGAGGAAGAGAGACAGCTCCATAGACAAGGCAGAGGCCCTGGGCAGAGACATGAGCCATTCGCCTGAGAGTTTACAACTGACCTTGTAAAGAGAGCAGAGCAGCTGAGCCTGGAAAGAACCGAGCCCTGGGAAGAGAGACGAGCCCTCTGCCAGCCTACAGCTGAGATCAGAAGAAGCTGGACCCACGGAGCCTTAAGAGGGAAGAGGCAAATCCAATGGATGTGTCATGATGATGGGAACGAGTGTTGTTGGGGGGGGGAGGGGGGGTGGGGGGGGTTGAATGGGACCTCACATATATATTTTTAATGTAATATTATTACAAAGTCAATAAAAAAAAAAAAAAGAGGGAAGAGGAACGCTGAACCCTAGCAGACATCACCCGCCTTCTTGTTTCAACATGTGGCAACAGAGTTTGGTAAGGAAGTAACCTTGAGTTGGACTCTTTAGGGCCTTGTAACTATAAGCTTTTATCCCAAATAAATATCCTTTATAAAAGCCAACAGATTTCTGACAATTCACATCAGCACCCCTTTAGCTGACTAATACATATGGCAAAAGAATGAATTTTGCTTTATATAGCAAAAGATGTGAATAAGTTAAGGATCTTGAAAGGAGGAGTTTGCTCTGGCTTATTTGGATATGGCCTAAATGTGGAGCTTTGACACATACACAGAAAAGAAGACAATAAAAATATAGAGTCAGAGACTGGAGTGATACAGCCATACTCCAAGGAATGCTGGCACCACAAGAAGCTGCAGGAGGCAAGGAACAGACTCTCCCCTAGAGCTTCCAGAGGGAGTGTGGCCCTGCAGATACCTGGATTTCAGGCTTCTGGCTTCCAAACTATGAGGCAGTAAATGTCTGTTGTTTTAAGCAAGTTCATAGTAATTTGTTACAGCAGCCACAGGAGTCTAATATACCACCATATTCCAAATACACGGCTAGTGCCTGAAGACATAAAGGTGCATAACATGTTTCCCCTACTCTAGCAATGTCCTTTGTGTATAGTGGGCACTCAATAGAAGCTAAGTAAGAAGAATATAAGAGTATTATATCCGCAACGTATTTACAATCTAGTGGGCTCACCAACATACAATTCAGAACACAGCTTTAATGCCTGGGCAAGAATTCCTAAGAATTCCAAAGGTTTGATTAATCTAATACCCACATAGTTAGTATGAAATAGTCTAAGTCACTTTGGGAACAGATATAATCTCTGTGATCTGAACGGTGGACTGGTCTAGACTATTGCCTCTGTCAAGGGAAGATAGAAATCATAAGGCCTCTTCCCTTCTGCTGAACTACCCACTGTATATGAAATAGCTCTTTGTTCAAATATGATATTCTCACCAGCCAACAGATATTTATTGACCACCTGTTTAATATGGGATAAGACACTTGGTCTGAGAAGACCTCAACCTTCAGGAAACTTTCAAAACAAACATTTTGCTGTCATGAGAAGCATGTTGTAGGGGTTTGGGGACAGGCTCTGGTGCCAGCCTGGCTGAGACTGAATGCCAGCTCTGCCACTCACCACCAGCACCTTAGGAAGCTATACACCTCTGCATCTTCTCCATCCCCTCAGCTCTCACTGAAACTGTTGGGAGTTACAATGGTAGCAACACCTACTTAAGAGGTTATCACAAGGATGGAATGGGCTAATGTATGCACAGATCTTACAACTGTGCCTGGCATGTAGAAATTGATCAATAAAGGTTGGCTTTTGTTATTCCTCCATCAAATATATATTAAGCACCTCTTTGTGGTAGGCATTAGGAGTAAGTTATTTGCAAAACAAACATGATTACTGCCCTCATCAAGCTTTAAGTACAAAAGGACCTGGCATATAATATTAAGCAAGCATAATATGTTCCCAGATAAATTACTCTTTTTGTTTTTCTTTTTCAGTTTTTCTGGTTGTTATAATACTCCCTTCCCCTTATACCTCCCTGGGGAGTACCTGAACTGTCAACCTGAGGGGTCCCCAAAGGACACCATGTCCCACAGACTGAAGTTTTACCCTACTTGGAGACAACCATGGAATGCAGTAAATATCTTCCAAGTCCTGCTTGGAACCTAAGCTACCCCATTCTGCATGCACTCCTCTTCTCCATTCCATTTATTTTCTCTCTATTGTTGTAAACAGAGAGAAAGATGGCAGGAAAGAAAAATGTTTCTGAAACAAACAGAGAGAGATGCAGACCTGACTTGAGCCACAGTATTTATGAGAATGATGTTTTTTCAATTCTAAAACTGAATTGTAATTATTTTAACATATATGCCTCGTTCTTCCTTTAAAGGAGAGCCAGTGAAACTATGTCTCTACAGATGCAATGGTGAAATAAAAATGTTGCTGTTTTTAAGACAATAAATATTTCAGCAGAAAAATGAAGAAGCAATGTAAATGTGTATGAGAAAACCAGCCATAGGCTTTTGATTATTTTGGATCTCCAGCATTCTTTCTTCACCAAGTATATTACGGAGAGAAAAGGAACATTCTGTAGCACTAGACATTTATTATTTATTTTTATGCTTTAATTATTTGTGAAAATTCTTGACAGCTTCTTATTCAGCTGCTTCTACTGACAATCAAGTTTATACATTAAGAAGTGGGAGAGCAAAGCACGGACTCCTGGGGAGAAAACTGGTTGTGAACTGTATAGGGACAAATTTAGAAATAATTTTATTTAAGGAAGATGATTACAAATAAAAAAGAAAAATAATGCTAATGACACAATTTGTCCTCTTTCCTAAGATATGTGTATTTTTTTTTAAGTAGAGCAGTTGTGGGTTTATGGAAAAATCATGCAGCAAGTAGAGTTCCGGTATACCTCCCCACACATGCATGTGCACAGTTTTCTCTATTATTAAAAGTCTGTGTTAGTGTGGTAGTTTTGTTACAGTTACTGAAGCACTATTATTACAATTGTACTATTAACTGTAGTCGGTTGCTTACATTAGGGTTCATTTTTTGTGTTGTACGTTTCTATGGGTTGTTTTTTCTGGTATCATGTGTACAACTTAAAATTTTCCATTTTAACTACTTTCAAATATACAATTCAGTAGTGTTAATTACATTCACAATATTGTGCTACCATTACCACCATCGATTACCAAAACTTTTCTATCACAATAAACAGAAATTCTGTATCAATTAGCATTAACTCCTCATTCTCTACCCGAAACTTGGCCCCTGGTAATTTGTATTCTAATTTCTGATTCTAAGAATGTGCATATTCTCATTATTTAATATAAGTGAGATCATACAACATTTGTCCTTTTCTGTCTGGCTAATTTCACTCATAATGTTTTCAAGTTATCTATGTTGTAGCTTGCATCAGAACTTCACTCCCTTTTACAGCTGACAAATTTCCATTATATGCATATACCGTATTTTGTTTATCCATTCATCTATTGATGAACACTTGGGTTGCTTCTATCTCTTGGCAATTGTGAAAATATGCTATGAACATCAGCATGCAAATAACTGTTCAAATCCCTGCTTTCAATTCTTCTGAATATATATATGTAGTAGTAAGATTGCTGGGTCATATAAAATTCTGTACTTAACTTTTTGAGGAAATGCCAAGTTGTTTCCCATAGCAGCTGCACTGTTTTACATTCTCACCAGTGGTAAACAAGTGTTCCTATCTCTCCATACCCTTGCCAACACTTGTTATTTTCTGTTTTTTGAATAGTGGTTGTTTTATTTTCCCAGACTGCTCAGGCAAGTGCCATGTAGTAGTTGGGTTAAACAATGGGAATTTATTAGCTCACAGTTTTGAGGCTAAGAGAACATCCAAATCAAGACATCATCAAGGCAATGTTTTCTCCCTGAACACTGTGGTAACCTATGGTCCTTAGTTTGGCACATGGAAAGGCACATGGTGGCATCACCTGGCCTCTCCCTTCTATTCTGGGTTCACTGATGGTCAGCTTCCAGTTCATCCCTTTGTGGCTTTTTCTTTCTCTGCCTGAATTTCATTCTGCTTATAAAGGACTCCAGTAATAGGTTCAGATTCATCCTAATAGGACTGGGCCACACCTTAACTGAAATAACTTTGTGGAAAGGTCCAACAGGTTCAGACCCACAGGAATGAATCAGGTTTTCCTTCATTCTGTTCCAAATGCCATTGTATTGTTTCGTAACTATAGGAGAACTTTATATGGCCCTGGAGACAGAAGGCACTGTGGTTCCAGGGCAAGGATACGACAGTGTGATGATAATGACTCAGGAAAGCTAATCTGGTAGGAAGAGTCACTAGTTCTCATTTGCTCATTCAAGTATTCAATCATGTAGTTATTCTTTCAACAAGTATATAAAGTGTCAGGCAGGTTCAGTTTGAAAGAATAAAGGTTTGAATCAAAATAATGGCTCTATCTTCCTAATTTCCACAATTTCATTTGTTTAAACCTAAAAGGGTTTTTGTTTGCTTATTTGGTTGGTTTGGTTCTGGTTTCAGTTTTGATTTGTTGGTGGTTTGTTTTGTTTTGTTTGTGTGTTTTCAATTGGTAGTTTGTTTCTTGGGTGTGATCAATAGAGTTGCACTCATCTTTACAAAAAGGCTCAAACTTTCCTCCTTAAACTCAATAGGAATCATTGGCTTTCTCAAAGTAAGACATACTGTAAAGACTTCATCCAAGATTATATTCCTTTCACTATTATTCCTAGCTCCAAAACACTATCTACCATTCATGGAGCACCTACTAAGTTCCTTTCACTGTTCTATATCAAAATTCTTCATAAAAGACCAGAAAGAGCATTCTTATTGTTCCTGTGTTACAGAAAGAGCATTGCTACTGTTCTTATTTTACAGATTAAAAAAAAATAGGCACAGTTTTTTTCACTAGTTATGAGTGAAGCCAGGAACTAAGTCTGGTCCAAAAACCCATGATCTTTAGAGTTTTATTTATTTTGTTCCTCCTTTCAAAATATCTTGACCTTAAAAGAAATTGTAACAAAATGACAATTGCAATTCCTCTAAATTTATACCAAAATGGGAAACTGTTCTCGAGTTTGTGTCTTTCATAGCAGTTCTCAGAGGATTTATTCCATCAGCTTCTGACAATGCAATGAGCCACACACAATAGGTATTATCTGCTTCCCCCCACACACACACTCCAGGACCTTGAGTTTCCTCATTGCCTTGCACATCACACTCTTTTTCCCATGAAGGGAATCCCATTTCCCACCTGCATCCATCATTCATCTGTCATTCCATTGAACTGATAAGGTTTTTAACTAGATGATTTTTTTTCTTTCTTTCTTGGCTAACCTTTCCACTCAAGGTCTTTGCTCCGACTTTGGTTTTAAAGCTAGCTCATTTCCTTGCCTCAGCTCACCCCATTGGGAGGAGCAATTAACATAGGCACCCGTTTTGTTTGGTTTTTGCTTTTTACATATTAAAGGGCAGAAGCAACCTGCTTGGGTTGTCCTGAGCTTCCTTTTGATCTTGCAGGAGCCATGCAAAAATATTCAACTGCACAAACTAAGCAGGGTAATTTAGGAACTGTTTAAGGAGGAAGCTTTGAGGTGTCATTGCTTGGGGTTTGAAGATGGACCCACTGCAGCAAGAGTATGACCCCTTCCAACTACCTCTCTGAGCAGCAGGTGTATTCTGCTGAAATCTCACCTCTCTCTTCTGATGCAGGGAATGAAAGCGTCTCTGAAGAGGAACAAAGAGCTGTGCTATCAGAAAGCATAGCATTTTTCCATTGCATTTGAATATATTGCTCTTTCAGTTTTCCTAAGATTACACACAAAAAATGTAATTACATCGACACTATTCACCTGGAAATGTAAGAAATGAATGCTAATGCAGTCTCACTGGGGAAGGAATCTCCGTGAGTGGTGGAACCACATTTTTCCTGATACCAGAATTCTGTCTGGTTTCATCAGTTATAATCAACCCAGGCAGTGTGGGGAAAGCGATGTACATCTAGAACCCCACAGTTGCTCTATACCAGAGCACATGTATGTTTATTTTATAGTGTTGAGGTCCACAAACAGGATGCTTTCCAGTTTTTATCCTATTTGATCTGCCTAGAGGCCTTGTGACACCCACATATTCTGCAAATTAAATTCAGTTTGGGACTAGTTTTGTGTGAAAAATAGAAATTGAATCAAGGAATGTGAATATTAGGCCAAAATGGGACCTGATGATTTTGATTAATAGGTCATGGCTGGTGCTCAATAAGGCAAGCATTTTTTGCCAGTAAGATAAAGTTTCAGGTGAAGCACATTAAAGAAATAATGTTTTCCCATTTTCTTTTTCTTTTTTTAATGAAGTGGAGAATTTAGTGTAGCTTGAGTCATTGTCATTTGCCAGCTGATCCTGTCATCTCAGTAGCCATGTCTATACAGGGAAAACATAGGTGTCTTAGCAAGAAATCAAGACATTTATGTGGCTTACTCTTGTAAACAAAATACTTTTTCTTGAGATTGGCAAGCAGGACAGTGAGAACAGGGAATGAGGAAAGGAAATAAAATGGGAATAATAAATTTACAAGTTTTTAACAAAGATTGCGATGATATGTATAAAGCAAATAGCATAGTAATAGGTACTTAAGTTCTAGTTAGGAAAAGAATGAAGAAAGAAGGGAGAGGTATTACCATGAGGTCAATGAACCCTTATTGAGCACCTACTATGTACCACACTCTGGAATAAGTGCTGAGGATACTGTAATGAGGGGAAAAAAATCCTCAATTCTGGGTTGATATGACAGGTTGAACATATACACACCTCAAATCCTACAAAAACTATAGCAAAGAACTTTTTCTAAAACCAGATACAGCCACAAAAATGGGAAGATCAATAGGGAAGGTAACAGCAATAAAATTTTGGAAGCTAGAAAGGATATAGACCAGCAGTAAGTGACCTAGCAGAAAAGAGAAAGTCGAATGAACTAACAATGGAGAGGCTAAGAAAAACCCAATAGATTCAAGATCACCCAACTCACAATCGATATCCAAAATGAAGCATGAATACGCATATTTATAAGCTTGGCTGAAACGAGGGCAAAGACCCTCTTTTTTTATGTATTAAAGGAGTGTTAACTGGTGTACTGAAGCAGCTTGAGTTCTTTGTCCAGATCCCTGCTCAGCCATCAGAAAGAGAGAAAGAGGGATGCCAGTAAGACCAAAGATATTTCTCTCCTCTGCAAAAGTACCAAAGCTTTGGAGAAGAGATTAAATCCTTCTTCACCTCTACCATCTTTCTAACACTCCCCAAGAAGACTGGAAATTTATTCTCTGAAGCAAGTAGAAGGTCTCTGGCACAGTGGGACATGTGGGAACCATACTGAAATGAGGGAAGCTAAACGTCTATATAGATGCTATATGCTAAATGGAGAAATCTCCAGCTCTCTTCCCACACCTGGCTCCAAGAGCCTTTCTATCAAGACTTTTACCCTCCTGGTCAAAAACAGGTGATTTCTTTAGAGGCTCTAACCAGTGCCTCCCACCCCACCAAAAGGACATAAAGTTCTTGGTACCAGATCATATGGCGTGAAGCTCAAAGTCTGCGAGCCCTCCAAGCTTCCTGTTTGGAAGCTATATGTTTTTAAAATGCTCCAATCTAATCATGAGCACACAATCAAGAATAATTGAACATCTGAAAGAAACCTCTAATATGGAGGCTAGAGATCAAAACAAAACAGCAAACAAACAAATAGACAAAAAACACCTTGGAGGAAACAGAAATGATGCATGGAGAAAAATTTCTATAATGATAATAACAACAACAAAAATTATCATTAATATTTTCTGAAAGATGGGAAGATATATTTCAGCCATGAAATAAGACATAGATGCCATAAAAAAGAACATATTGATAGAACAAAAAGACATTTGGAACTGAGCAACATCATAGCAAACATGAAAAACTCAACAGAGAGTAAAAGATAATGTTGGAGTAATTGGCCATGAGAGTAAAGCAAAAACAGGAGACAAAAGATAAGAATATTATGTGCAGAGGTCAGGTCCAACTCTCAAAGAATAGGTACTTAGAATGAAAGTACAAAGAAAACAGACGGGAAGAAATCATCAAAGAAAAAATGCAAGAAAATGTCCTAGAACTGCAAACTTTAAGTTTCCAGATTAAAAAGGCCCACTGAGTACCCAGCAGAATAGATCCATACCAAGGGAAATTATTGTGAAATTTCAGAACCCTGGGAACAAAGAGAAGGTTCTACAAGCTTCTCAAGTGAAAAAACAGGGCATATACAAAGAATCAATAATCTCAGTGGCACCCTGGAAGCAAGAAGGCAGTGCAGCAATGCTTTCAAAATTCAGAAGGGAAATGCTTTCTAACCTAGAAATAGGCTAGCCAAACAAGCAATCAAATCTGAGGATAGAATAAAGACATTTTTAGATATGCTAAATGGAAAAAAAATTATTTTTACTGTACTTCCTATATACACCTTCTCAAGAATAAAGAATGCCCTTCACCAAAATATAGGAGAAAGCCAAGGAATCAGAAAACACATACACAGAGAGAAAATCCAAAAAAATGGAGAAAAAAGAGTATTTGCAGGGTGCTGGTGAAGGGAGATCCCAGGGGTTGGCTACTCATCCAAGATGAAGTAGTGTGACTCAGGAAACAGGCAGAAGATGTCACCATCTTTTTAAACATATTCAACTACTGGCAGATATGCTCTGTCAAACAAGAGAACAAAACGAAGAAGAAGGAAGGTATAATATCCAAGAAACTGATAATCCAACTCAGGGGAAATGTAAAGGTAATCCCAAGTATGAGAGCAAAGAGAAAATCCAAGATATTAGCTGGGAAGCCCAGATGAAAGGATCTTTCAAAGAATAACTTCTCTAAGAAAAATTGTAGCTTTCAGTTTCTTGATGTAGTTGAGCTTAAGGAAAATGATGCTGACAGGCAAAAAAAGAAGGTATGGGGAGAATAATTATAAATGGAAAAATTATTAACCTTAGCAACAATAAAAAAACAGGAAAGGAAACATAATTTTATGGCAATGCTCAGCTGTGAATAACATTTGCTTTGGCATAGTAATGAATAATAAACAATGGATAATGATTTAATCAAAATTATAATACAACTATATTGGCAGAATGGGGGAAGCAGAATGGATCATTGAGAAAGCTAAGTTTTAGGAAATATAAAAATGTAAAACAAAAGATAGTAGTTGATGCACATTATTTAGAAATATATGTATTTAGAAGAAATAATATTTAGAAGAAAGAGCTAAAAGAGTCAAAAGTGATTGCTAGTTGGAAGGTGGTGTCTGGTTGATAATGGGGGCACGGAGAACTGTACTTTACTATAACCTTTTTAGTGGTATTTGTCTTTTTGAACCATGTGCATATACTTTGATAAAATTTTTAAAATGTTAAAATATCTCTCTCACCATTTTATCTCCAGCACCCCACACAGTGCTTGGCATTTAGTAGACATTTAATAAATATTTATTGAAAGCGAAAAAAGGAACAAGGCATGGTCCTATTCTTCAACATAATAAATGTGGCATAGAAGGGAAAAGTCAAAGGATAAGAACAATTAGTTATGTCTATCTCCTCTCAGAACAATCAGAACTCCTTCTCAAGTATCAGAGGTTATGTAGCTGCATGAAGGGGTAAGAAATGGTAATAGGCATGTGGTAGCAGTAGAAACATGTATCATCAAAATATTAAGCAACATTATATATTGTGCTCATCATCACACTACAAACCACTGTATTTAGAGATAGACTCCAGAGCTCTTTAGGGTGGAATTATACATGGGGAAGAGTACAGAATTTGAAGCAAGACAGACATGTGGGCAAATACCATTTCTTACCATTACTTCATTATCTTGGGAAAGTCTACTAACCTCTTTCTGCTAGTCATGTCAACTTTAGAATGATATTACCTTGAAGGAGTTTTAAAAGAAAAAGAGAAAATATATGAAAACCTCTTGGTATAGAGTAGACATTCCTAAAGGGTGTTGATATTAATATAGTTAGACTATAATAAAAGTTTCATGAGACTGGGAGCCTTGTCTGTTTTATTCTCTAGAACCTAAAATAGTGCCTGGCACATGGTAGGTAACCAACGAATACTTGATCAATGTATGAATGAATTCTTTTAAAAGAATAGTATTTGTTTTGGGACCGGACTTTTCGATGGATATAATATCAGCTCTGATATCATTTAATTCAGCAATTTGGGTAAAAAGGGGCTTGGGGAATCAATTTCCTCAAAGAATAACCCTGGGGGAGCAGATGTGGTTCAAGTGGTTGAATGCCTGCTTCCCACATGGGCGGCCTCCTGAAAACAAACAAAAAAACAAACAACAAGAAAACAAATGAAACAACCAACACAGGGGAGCTGATGTGGCTCAATGGCTGCATGCCGGCTTCCTCTTACGAGGTCCTGGGTTCAATCGCTGGCCGCTGGCACCTCAAAAAAAAATTTAATTAATTAATTAGTTAATAACAGAGTTATCACTGTAGAAGCACTGTTCAATCATTTAATGCTTCCTTTTAAGCACCCCACCACTTTTGAGGTTCGACAACTTTCAGCATGATGGGAGCTGAGAGATTATAGATAAAAGTTCCTAAGAATTCCATCCTAACAGGTCCTAATATATCCTGGCATTTTTCTTGCTGATGTTGTTGTTTAGTTTTGTTTCATTTAGTCTCCAAAGAAGATGGTGCCACAATTTTTAAAAACTATACTTTTTCGTTAGAAAAAGTTTTCTTACCCCAATATTAAGATATACATTGACTTAAACTATGCCTGTGCAATCCAGTAATTTTGTCACCCTAAAATGAATTGTTCCCTTTATATCTATTCTGAGTTGCAGGTGTTTATGCAAGGATTGCTTCCTTTCCAAAGAGAAAACAACTCAAGATATTTAGGAGCCTTTAAATGAGTGAAAAACATTTTTCTCTGGAACAGTTACTTTATCCCCTTTTCCAAAAAAAAAAAGTAGATTATCATAAGGAAAAGACCAAAGCAGCTTAGCTCCATTTCTAACTCTTTCCCCTCGCTGTATTCCTTCCTTTTCAATGTCTCCTTTCTGCTGTCCAGGACCATCTGGAGAGCATAAACAACCATTTTAAAAACCCAGATGCCCAGCCCCTGAGAATCCCCTAATGGAGTTAGGACGCAGGCAGCTGCACAGAACCACACCCAGAGCCCTGGCCAGCTCCACGGCCCTGCTGCAAGAAACTTACCAAGATTCTGAGGTTTCCAACTGGGAGGTGAGCTGCTTCAGGAAATAACTCTTCTGCCCTCCCTCCAATTTCCCATTTGCTGGCATTTTTTCATTGATCTTGGAAAACACATGGCCTGCATCTGTCTGTGAATAACTACTTGTCATTGCATAAAACATCTATGAAATGCTCTGCTTAGAGAAGTTTTTGCAAAACAAAACACAGGATGTGCCTTTTTGGTGGAATCGCTTCTCTGCACCACATTATAAAGTAACTACAATGAATTTAGGATGAAGGAAACGGGTATCTTGAGCATACCAAAAGTAGAGATGCCCCTTATAAATAAACCTAAATGCTGCAAGAATTCTTTCCATTTTTCATAGTATTTT